>NC_090930.1:77928615-78228615 GCF_040938575.1 Ambystoma mexicanum | reverse complement strand
GATGGTATGACACCATGGTAATTTGTGTGCACTGTACAGTGCCATGTTATTCAGAGTGGAATCAATGATGAGGGTGGGACAGCACCATGGTCATTAGTGGGCACTGTACAGTGCCTTGTTATTCAGTGCTTAATCAATGGTGAGGATGGAATGGCACCATGGTAATTTGTGTGCACTGTACAGTGCCATGTTATTCAGAGTGGAATCAATTATGAGGATGGGACGGCACCATGGTCATTAGCGGGCACTGTACAGTGCCATGTTCTTTAGGGCGTAATCAATGGTGAGGATGGTACAGCACCATGGTCATTAGTGGGCACTGTACAGTGCCATGTCATTCAGAGTGGAATCAATGGTGAGGATGGTATGGCACCATGGTCATTAGTGGGCACTGTACAGTGCCATGTCATTCAGAGTGGAATCAATGGTGAGGATGGTATGGCATCATGGTCATTTGTGTGCACTGCACAGTGCCATGTTATTCAGAGTGGAATCAATGATGAGGGTTGGACGGCACCATGGTCATTAGCGGGCACTGTACAGTGCCTTGATATTCAGTGCTTAATCAATGGTGAGGATGGTATGGCACCATGGTAATTTGTGTGCACTGTACAGTGCCATGTTATTCAGAGTGAAATCAATGATGAGGATGGGACGGCACCATGGTCATTAGTGGGCACTGTACAGTGCCATGTCAGTGAGAGTGGAATCAATGGTGAGGATGGTATGGCACCATGGTAATTTGTGTGCACTGTACAGTTCCATGTTATTCAGTGCTTAATCAATGGTGAGGATGTTATGGCACCATGGTCATTAGCAAGCACTGTACAGTGCCTTGTTATTCAGTGCTTAATCAATGGTGAGGATGGGACGGCACCATGGTCATTAGCGTGCACTGTACAGTGCCATGTCATTCAGAGTGGAATCAATGGTGAGGATGGTATGGCACCATGGTAATTTGTGTGCGCTGTACGGTGCCATGTTATTCAGAGTGGAATCAATGATGAGGATGGGACGGCACCATGGTCATTAGTGGGCACTGTACAGTGCCTTGTTATTCAGTGCTTAATCAATGGTGAGGATGATATGGCACCATGGTCATTAGCGTGCACTGTACAGTGCCATGTCATTCAGAGTGGAATCAATTGTGAGGATGGTATGGCACCATGGTAATTTGTGTGCGCTGTACAGTGCCATGTTATTCAGAGTGGAATCAATGATGAGGATGGGACGGCACCATGGTCATTAGCGGGCACTGTACAGTGCCTTGTTATTCAGTGCTTAATCAATGGTGAGGATGGTATGGCACCATGGTCATTAGCGTGCACTCTACAGTGCCATGTCAGTCAGAGTGGAATCAATGGTGAGGATGGTATGGCACCATGGTCATTAGCGTGCACTGTACAGTGCCATGTAATTCAGAGTGGAATCAATGAAGAGGATGGGACGGCACCATGGTCATTAGCGGGCACTGTACAGTGCCTTGTTATTCAGTGCTTAATCAATGGTGAGGATGGTATGGCACCATGGTAATTTGTGTGCACTGTACAGTGCCATGTTATTCAGAGTGGAATCAATGAGAAGGATGGAACGGCACCATGGTCATTAGCGGGCACTGTACAGTGCCTTGTTATTCAGTGCTTAATCAATGGTGAGGATGGTATGGCACCATGGTCATTAGTGGGCACTGTACAGTGCCTTGTTATTCAGTGCTTAATCAATGGTGAGGATGGTATGGCACCATGGTAATTTGTGTGCACTCTACAGTGCCATGTTATTCAGAGTGGAATCAATAATGAGGATGGGACGGCACCATGGTCATTAGCAGGCACTGTACAGTATCATGTTCTTTAGGGAGTAATCAATGGTGAGGATGGTACAGCAACATGGTCATTAGTGGGCACTGTACAGTGCCATGTCATTCAGAGTGGAATCAATGGTGAGAATGGTATGGCATCATGGTCATTTGTGTGCACTGCACAGTGCCATGTTCTTTAGGGAGTAATCAATGGTGAGGATGGTACAGCACCATGGTCATTAGTGGGCACTGTACAGTGCCATGTCATTCAGAGTGGAATCAATGATGAGGGTGGGACGGCACCATGGTCATTAGCGGGCACTGTACAGTGCCTTGTTATTCAGTGCTTAATCAATGGTGAGGATGGTATGACACCATGGTAATTTGTGTGCACTGTACAGTGCCATGTTATTCAGAGTGGAATCAATGATGAGGGTGGGACAGCACCATGGTCATTAGTGGGCACTGTACAGTGCCTTGTTATTCAGTGCTTAATCAATGGTGAGGATGGAATGGCACCATGGTAATTTGTGTGCACTGTACAGTGCCATGTTATTCAGAGTGGAATCAATTATGAGGATGGGACGGCACCATGGTCATTAGCGGGCACTGTACAGTGCCATGTTCTTTAGGGCGTAATCAATGGTGAGGATGGTACAGCACCATGGTCATTAGTGGGCACTGTACAGTGCCATGTCATTCAGAGTGGAATCAATGGTGAGGATGGTATGGCACCATGGTAATTTTTGTGCACTGTACAGTGCCATGTTATTCAGAGTGGAATCAATGATGAGGGTGGGACGGCACCATGGTCATTAGCGGGCACTGTACAGTGCCTTGTTATTCAGTGCTTAATCAATGGTGAGGATGGTATGGCACCATGGTCATTAGTGGGCACTGTACAGTGCCTTGTTATTCAGTGCTTAATCAATGGTGAGGATGGTATGGCACCATGATAATTTGTGTGCACTGTACAGTGCCATGTTATTCAGAGTGGAATCAATGAGGAGGATGGGACGGCACCATGGTCATTAGCGGGCACTGTACAGTGCCTTGTTATTCAGTGCTTAATCAATGGTGAGGATAGTATGGCACCATGGTCCTTAGCGTGCACTGTACAGTGCCATGTTCTTCAGTGCTTAATCAATGGTGAGGAGGGTACGGCACCATGGTCATTAGCAGGCACTGTACAGTGCCATGTTCTTCAGTGCTTAATCAATGGTGAGGAGGGTACAGCGCCATGGTCATTAGCGTGCACTGTACAGTGCCTTGTTCTTCAGTGCTTAATCAGTGGTGAGGATGGTACGGCACCATTGTCATTAGCGTGCACTATACAGTGCCATCGTTATCAGTGGGAATTTATTGGATTGTATGGAGTGTGCAGTGGTCACCAGTTGGAAACCAATGAGGTTGGTGAGCTTGATTGTACAGTGCGAGGGCCAGGGCCATCAGTTGACCATCAAATGTTATGGCACCACGGATGACATCGGGAAACCTTTGATGGAGAGGGTGCTCGGCCGTCAATGGGGAAATAGTGGAGTCAATGGAAGGGCACCATGTTTATCAGTGGAAAATAAATGATACTTTGACGGTCCAGTGGTCATCAATGGTGTGGACAGTATTATGCTAGGAGCATAGGTGGTGAATTGATTGCATGGTTGGTACAGTGGTCATCAGTGGGAATTTGATGGTGCGGTAGATTTAACGCTCTGGCCATCAACAATAGGGTATTATTTGTGTGAATGGGCACGATGGTGTGGACAGTGCACCAGCAGGACCCTCAGTGGGGACCTAATAGTAAGGATTTCGCAGCACCATGGTCTTCTGTGGGTAATCCTTACTGTACATGGTAGGACACATTGGTCACCGGGGAGTAATTAGCAGGCTTGCTGGTACATCATCACAGCCATCTGTGGTTTATGGATCGTGTGAATTATACAGCATCATCGCTCGCCATTAGTGGGGAATCAATGTTGTCATAGTTATCAGCAGGAAATCAATGATGTGGATGGTATTGCACCATGGTCGTCAGTCGGAAATCAGTAGGATGCGTGGTACAGCACCATGTCTGTCAGCGGAGAATCTGTGGTGTGGATAGTACATCCCCATAGCCGTGGCATGGTCCCATGGCCAACAGAGTTGAATTGATGGATTTGATGGTATGGTGCCATAGTTTTAAGTGTGGAAGCAATGCTGTAGATTGTGGGCCACCATGATCATCAGGGGGGAATTGGTAGATTTGATGGTATTGTACTCATGGATCTTCTGATCTCACCATATAAAAATCATAGTAAAAAAAAAAGAGCACAAACCGGGCAACAAGTATCGCTGTTTATTGCATCTGGGCGAGCACAAATCAAACAGAACCGTGGACTGGAACTTATTGATGAGAATTAACATCTGGGCATACTGCGAACATTAGTTTTATACTATGAATACAATAGTGGAAGAATTAGAAACAGTTATAGCTCAAACTCTTCATATTTTGTTGTGGTTCCCAAGAACATGATTGGTTAGACTATGTCATAGCCTTAGAGTTAATTTATGGTGGTAGAGTGTGATTGGAGCTAAGAGATCAACAGTATCTCAACTCATCGCCTCCCCATTTGGTGCCACTGAGATTCTCACCCCTCCTAGGAACAGTTTGTAATTAGTAAAATAACATTTGTGCTGACCGCCAGAACTATATTATACTACCATTGGTCAGCACCATTGCGAAAAGGACACAAGATACCATCCTTCTGGTGAGAAGGGAGACATTCACACAGTACCTGCCGGATATTGACCTTTGCAAACCTTGTGTTGGATACTCTAAAAGCTGACCACCTCCCAGGGACATGGAAACATACTGTTTTATTGGTCCTTCCAGGAACGCCACTCCGTTCAGCTTCCCCTTCCCATAGCCACCTGCCCATAGGCATTCGCTCCCATGTGACCAGGTCCTTAGTGCATGTCCACTTTCCCTATACACCCGAGTGCCTGCAGGATTGGGTAGCCGCTCTGTTGTTACATCACCCAGTGTTATTTTATCTGCTTTAGTCTTCACATGATGCACAGCTTGAGCTCATTCTCCCTCCTTCCTGTCCCATGGTGTGCTAATCATGTGTTGAGAGCAGAATTCCCGGGTCAAGGCCCTGCTAAATGTATTTAGCTGAGGTTTTTAATATCCAAGAATATCATACAAGGGTTCCTCGGGCCTATGGCATGCACAGTGTGCCCCTACCACCAACAGTTAACCAAAATGTCCCCCTCAATGGTGTTAATGCGATTTGTTGGTGTAATGTGTCCTCATCCCCCCCAGGCAGGTGCCCCTTCCCCTCTTGCTTAGTCCTGTAGGTGGAAGGTGTGCCCCCCTATCTGGTGCTGAATTAGCACCTTTGATACAGTATTATGCCATGTTCCTAAGTGTGGAAGCAATGTTGTAGATGGTGGGCCACCATGGTCACCAGGGGGGAATTGATGGATTTGATGATATGATGCCACTGTCTTAAGTGTGGAAGCAATGTTGTAGATGGTGGGCCACCATGGTCACCAGGCGGGAATTGATGGATGTGATGGTATGATGCCTCGGCTTAAGTGTGGAAGCAATGTTGTAGATGGTGGGCCACCATGGTCATCAGGAGGGAATTGATGGATTTGATGATATGATGCCACTGTCTTAAGTGTGGAAGCAATGTTGTAGACGGTGGGCCACCATGGTCATCAGAGGGAATTGATGGATTTGATGATATGATGCCACTGTCTTAAGTGTGGAAGCAATGTTGTAGATGGTGGGCCACCATGGTCACCAGGTGGGAATTGATGGTTTGGATGGTATGATGCCATGTTCTTAGGTGTGGAAGCAATGTTGTAGATGGTGGGGCACCATGGTCATCAGAGGAAATTGATGGATTTTATGGTATGATGCCATGGTCTTAGGTGTGGAAGCAATGTTGTAGATGGTGGGCCACCATGGTCACCAGGCGGGAATTGATGGATGTGATGGTATGATGCCTCGGCTTAAGTGTGGGAGCAATGTTGTAGATGGTGGGCCACCATGGTCCCCAGGCGGGAATTGATGGATGTGATGGTATGATGCCTCGGCTTAAGTGTGGAAGCAATGTTGTAGATGGTGGACCACCATGGTCACCAGGGGGGAATTGATGGTTTGGATGGCACAGGTATCCATGTGTTGAACCTTGAGGGAGATCTAACATCTTCCCTTAGTCATAATGAACACACATTTTGATTCAGGTGAATTTACTTATTGTGAATTCTAAAAGCCAATATTTTAGACTGTCTTTTTTGTTGCCTTTTTTCTGTATATCGACTGCTTTTCAAGTGAAACATCAAGTCCTTTTATTCGATTTCCATGGAAAGCAGATTTAAAAAAAAAACGAAGGTTCTTGGTCAATGACAAAATGTTTTACCATAGAACAATAGTGTGTGTTTATGAAGTAGAGTCTCCTATATTCTGGGACAAGGAGTAGTTGAAATTTCCTAAACTACAATCCCAGTGTAGTGAAAAATCGTGATCCTCTTCTTGATTCATGAGAGGATCAATCTGTGGTCTGGCTTAAAATTCTTAGTTTTTTATCTCTATTTCTGTCGAGACCACAGAGTAGAAAAAAAGCCTACCAGTTTCAGTGGTAAAAGGTCATTGGACCACTTTCACCAGGTTTGTTTAGGTCAAGCACTAAATGATGTGCTGTCTTCAAAACTGACTTGACTGTTTTCAGGAGGCCCCACCTAGATATGAGAGAGCGGGGCAAAGGGAATTTGGGAGGGAGAGAGGAGGTATCTGGTTAATATGAAGCTCTAAAAAGCCATTTGTCTGTGGATGCCACAGGGCCATAGTTGTGAGAGGGAAATCAATGGTGTATGTGGTCGTGTACCAGGGCAGTCAGTGCATCATCAATTGTGGGCATGTTATGGTGCCATGGTTTCAGTGTGGAATCGATGGAGAGGATGGAACAGCACCAAGAACGATGGTGGGAAATGGATGGTAAGATGGTACATCCCCATGGCGGCCAGCGGGTGATCAATGGTTGGGACTCTACAGTGCAAGGGAATCAATAGCATGATTGTTATAATATCAAGCCTGTACTTTAGGCGATGAAGTTGGAGTTGCAATTATGGATGAAGATATGTGTTAACAAATTACCATTGGTATCAGGACAGAATTGCTCTCGGCCTGAGAGATGTTCCCAGGATCTTCTAAATGATGGAAATAGCTATACAAATAGTCTTGCCCTATTCAAGAGATCCAAAATATATATAAACGATCTTTTGATAAGAAACAAGTGGCTCAGGTTAATAGTATTTCTTCTAATGTTGGTGACTGCGGCATGTTTGGCCTTTTCTGTAGTGGCTGCCAAGCTCTGGAACTCGCTGCCTCGGGGGCTGCAGGTTATGGAGAATCAACTAGCTTTTCGTCGAGCCTTACAGACCTTCCTCTTTTAGTGAGGTCGGCTGATGGGTCCTTCTTTGCTGGGTCTATAGCGCCAATGTGCCTCAGGGTGTAGAATAATATCTCAATTGTGGAGTTCCGCAGGGTGTGGAGTTCTGCAGGTTGTGGAGTTCCGCAGGGTCTGGAGTTCCGCATGGTGTGAAATTCTGCAGGGTGTGGAGTTCCACAGGATGTGGAGTTCCAAAGGGTGTGGAGGTCTGCAGTGTGTGGAGTTCCACGGTGTGTCGAGTTTTGCAGTGTGTGGAGTTCCACAAGGTGTGGCGTTCCACGGTGTGTGGAGTTTTGCAGTGTGTGGAGTTCCACAGCATGTGGAGTTCTACAGGGTCTGGAGTTCCGCAGGGTGTGGATTTCCGCGGGTTGTAGAGTTCCGCAGGATGTGGAGGTCTGCAGTGTGTGGAGTTCCACAAGGTGTCGAGTTCTGCGGGGTGTGGAGGTCTGCAGGGTGTGGAGTTCCACAGGGTCTGGAGTTCCGCATGGTGTGTGGAGTTCTCAGGGTGTGAAGCTTTTCCAAAAAGGAACCTTTGTAGGCCATAGAGGTGCATTAAAAATACAAGCCAGAAGGGAACCTTGAACTGGGGTCACCAGCAAGGGTCTGTACATGAAGAAGACGTCATTCCACTGTGAAGAAGTCTATTGGCTGGGCGGTGACCAGGATTCCATCATCCCCGTGTTAACATTAATACTCTGGGCTCGGAGTCCTGCTGAGTGAGCAGTGGGCTCTCTGGGTGAGGGGCTTGATCTCTCTGTATGCCCCCCTGCCCATCCATCGCTTTCTTTGCTAAATGTCACTCTGCATACGCTTGCTCTGGTTTCCCAGCTGCTCTCTCCTGGCGTATCTGCTCCGATGCTGGAGCCGTGTCTACTGACCCAAGGGTGGGCACGATGGGCCGCCTGCCCTGAGAGTCAGTGTAATGCTTGCTGCTGGAGACAGCCCCCTGGATCAGCCCAACTATTCATCATTTCTAAAGGCCTGCTTCTTGTGATTATTATTAATGCCATGGAAAGTGCTCTTTTTTTGGCGCCCTTGCAGCCCAAGGCTCTGCAAGAAAAAGAGGAAAGGGGGCTCATTAGTGGGATAAAGGGATGGCAGTTGTGAATTGCAGTGCTGATGGGCGCAGGCTGGAGGCGCCTGACTCTTGAGGGTCCGTGTGATTCTGCATGTTTCATACCGTAGTGACGTACACGATTGATCAGTTTAGGAGCTGCAAGGCCCTAGTTAGCCGCTGGAAGGGAGGGTGGGGGTGGGGGGGTGGTCTGTCCCTCCACAGTCCCTTCCTAATGAGATGTGTGTGGGATGGTGGTATGTTCATATGATTAGGCAATGTCCTCGCGCGTAGAGTCCTCTCCGTCAGTAATGAAGTGAGCCAGCAGATAGCCAACATTCTCTATTTTTGTATTTATAGCAGCGCACCAAGCCCTGGGGCATCTGGGCACAAGTTAATTTGGTAGGTACAGAGTGGAGAGTCCAGGTGGGCAGAGGCGTTGCTAGGGGTGAGCTGAGGGGGCTATAACCCCGGGTCGTTTGGTTGTAGCTCTGGATAGAAGCCCAAGAACTACAACCAAAGGGCTAGCTAGCACCGAGTACCGACTGTCCCAACATTAGCGTAGCCCCCTGGACCTATTCCTGACCTAGCAACACCCGTGCAGGTAGGTGGAGCAAGACTAAAGTTAGATGAACAGGTGAGTCTTTCATTTTTTCTAAATAGCTGGTAGGACGTCTCAGATTGCAGTTGTAGTGGCCGGCTGCTCCAGAAGTTGGCCATGACAACTGGGAAGCTAGAACCACCTACTTGTTTCTGTCTGAATCTGACGGTGAGTAGTCGTTGACTGTTGGAGGATCTGAGTGGTCTGGTTGGTGAATATTTATTGATCCTCTGGACGAGGTATGGACGGTGAGTAGTCGTTGACTGTTGGAGGATCTGAGTAGTCTGGCTGGTGAATATTTATTGATTCTCTGGACGAGGTACAGACGGTGAGTAGTCGTTGACTGTTGGAGGATCTGAGTGGTCTAGCTGGTGAATATTTGTTGATCCTCTGGGCAAGGTACGGACGGAGAGTAGTCATTGACTGTTGGAGGATCTGAGTGGTCTGTCTGGTGAATATTTGTTGATCCTCTGGACGAGGTACGGACAGTGAGTAGTCATTGACTGTTGGAGGATCTGAGTGGTGTGGCTGGTGAATATTTGTTGATCCTCTGGACGAGGTATGGGCGGTGAGTAGTCGTTGACTGTTGGAGGATCTGAGTGGTCTGGCTGGTGAATATTTATTGATCCTTTGGACGAACGACGTACGTACGGTGAGTAGTCGTTGACTGTTGGAGGATCTAAGTGGTCTGGCTGGTGAATATTTGTTGATCCTCTGGACGAGGTACGGACGGTGAGTAGTCGTTGACTGTTGGAGGATCGGAGTGATCTGGCTGGTGAATATTTATTGATCCTCTGGATGAGATACGGACGGTGAGTAGTCGTTGACTGTTGGAGTATCTGAGTGGTCTGGCTGGTGAATATTTGTTGATCCTCAGGACGAGGTACGGACGATGAGTAGTCATTGACTGTTGGAGGATCTGAGTGGTCGGGCTGGTGAATATTTGTTGACCATCTGGACGAGGTACGGGCGGTGAGTAGTCGTTGACTGTTGGAGGATCTGAGAGGTCTGGCTGGTGAATATTTATTGATCCTCTGGACGAACGAGGCACGGACGGTGAGTAGTCGTTGACTGTTGGAGGATCTGAGTAGTCTGGCTGGTGAATATTTATTGATCCTCTGGACGAGGTACAGACAGTGAGTAGTCGTTGACTGTTGGAGGATCTGAGTGGTCTAGCTGGTGAATATTTGTTGATCCTCTGGGCAAGGTACGGACTGTGAGTAGTCGTTGACTGTTGGAGGATCTGAGTGGTCTGCCTGGTGAATATTTGTTGATCCTCTGGACGAGGTACGGACAGTGAGTAGTCATTGACTGTTGGAGGATCTGAGTGGTCTGGCTGGTGAATATTTATTGATCCATTGGACGAACGAGGTACGTACGGTGAGTAGTCATTGACTGTTGGAGGATCTGAGTGGTCTGGCTGGTGAATATTTGTTGATCTTCTGGACAAGGTACGGACAGTGAGTAGTCATTGACTGTTGGAGGATCTGAGTGGTCTGGTTGGTGAATATTTATTGATCTGTTGGATGAGATACGGACGGTGAGTAGTCGTTGACTGGAGTGGTCTATATTGATCCTCTGGACGAACGAGGTACGGACGGTGAGTAGTCCTTAACTGTTGGAGGATTTGAGTGGTCTGGCTGGTGAATATTTATTGATCCTCTGGATGAGATACGGACGGTGAGTAGTCGTTGACTGTTGGAGTATCTGAGTGGTCTGGCTGGTGACTATTTGTTGATCCTCTGGACGAGGTATGGACAGTGAGTCGTCATTGACAGTTGGAGGATCTGAGTGGTCTGGTTGGTGAATATTTATTGATCCTCTGGATGAGATACGGACGGTGAGTAGTCATTGACTGGAGTGGTCTTTATTGATCCTCTGGACGAACGAGGTACGGACGGTGAGTAGTCCTTGACTGTTGGAGGATTTGAGTGGTCTAGCTGGTGAATATTTATTGATCCTCTGGATGAGATACGGAGGGTGAGTAGTTGTTGACTGTTGGAGTATCTGAGTGGTCTGGCTGGTGACTATTTGTTGATCCTCTGGATGAGGTACGGGCGGTGAGTAGTTGTTGACTGTTGGAGTATCTGAGTGGTCTGGCTGGTGAATATTTGTTGATCCTCTGGACGAACGAGGCACGGATGGTGAGTAGTCGTTGACTGTTGGAGGATTTGAGTGGTCTGGCTGTTGAATATTTTTTGACCCTCTGGACGAGGTACGGGCGGTGAGTAGTCATTGACTGTTGGAGTATCTGAGTGGTCTGGCTGGTGAATATTTGTTGATCCTCTGGACGAACGAGGCACGGACGGTGAGTAGTCGTTGACTGTTGGAGGATTTGAGTGGTCTGGCTGGTGAATATTTGTTGATCCTCTGGACGAGGTATGGCCGGTGAGTAGTCGTTGACTGTTGGAGGATTTGAGTGGTCTGGCTAGTGAATATTTGTTCATCATCTGTATGAGGTACGGACGGTGAGTAGTCGTTGACTGTTGGAGGATCTGAGTGGTCTAGCTGGTGAATATTTTTTGATCCTCTGGACGAGGTAAGAGGGAGCTTTATTAACCAAACAGCGGTGTGCAATGGAGAGGATTTAAAATGTAATTCTCTTATTTGTTGTAGCAGGATCTCGTGGCTGTTGATGTCAACAGCGGCAGCAGTGTCCGTCAGGATGAGCGCACTAGATATGATATGATAAGGTATTTATAACGCGCCTGTACACAGGTGTTTCTAGATAAGTTGGCATCATTCTTGTTTTCTTAGGATGTCCCACATGGAGCATAGCTTGAGTTCTTGAGTTCTCCTCCTCTCCTTGAATCAATGTTTGGGAGAGGGCAATATTTGCACCAGTTCAAATGCTGTGCAAAATTGCACTGCACCAATGCATGTTTCTGTAATGCGGCTCCCGTGTCTGGGATACTTGTGCGCCGGTCCTGGCTGATGCTGCCAGAAACAGACACATGCACTAAAGAAGGCATGAACAATATATAGCCACTGCTAACAATCTCAGCACTGGGCCTAATGCTTACACTGCCAACTAGGAGCAGTGAAACACTGTCAACACTATCAACCCTGAGCAGTGAAGCACTGCTCACACTACCTGCTCTGAAAGCTGTACCCACTGCTAACACTGCCAGCCCTGAGCAGTGAAGCACTGCTGACACTACCCGCTCTCAAAACTGTACCCACTGCTAACACTGCCATCCGTGAGCAGTGAAGCACGGCTGTCATTGACGGTCATGAACAGTGAAACACTGTTAACTCTGCCACCTGTGAGCAGTGAAGCACGGCGACACTGGCGGTCATGAGCAGTGAAGCACGGCTGACACTCGTTGTCATGAGCAACGAAGCACTGATAACACTACCAGCCCTCAGCAGTGAAGCACAGCGACACTGGTGGTCAAGAGCAGTGAAACACTGATAACGCTGCCACCCGTGAGCAGTGAAGCACGGCTGACACTGGCGGTCATGAGCAACGAAGCACTGCTAACGCTGCCACCCGGGAGCAGTGAAGCACGGCTGACACTGGTGATCATGAGCAACGAAGCACTGCTAACGCTGCCACCCGGGAGCAGTGAAGCACGGCTGACACTGGTGATCATGAGCAACGAAGCACTGCTAACGCTGTCACCCGGGAGCAGTGAAGCACGGCTGACACTGGTGGTCATGAGCAACGAACCACTGCTAATGCTGCCACCCGGGAGCAGTGAAGCACGGCTGACACTGGCGGTCATGAGCAACGAACCACTGCTAATGCTGCCACCCGGGAGCAGTGAAGCACGGCTGACACTGGCGGTCATGAGCAACGAACCACTGCTAATGCTGCCACTCGGGAGCAGTGAAGCACGGCTGACACTGGCGATCATGAGCAATGAAGCACTGCTAATGCTGCCACCTGTGAGCAGTGAAGCACGGCTGTCACTGGCGGTCATGAGGCGGTCATGAGCAACAAACCACTGCTAATGCTGCCACCCGGGAGCAGTGAAGCACGGCTGACACTGGTGATCATGAGCAATGAATCACTGCTAACGCTGCCACCTGTGAGCAGTGAAGCACGGCTGACACTGGTGATCATGAGCAACGAAGCACTGCTAACGCTGCCACCCGGGAGCAGTGAAGCACGGCTGACACTGGTGATCATGAGCAACGAAGCACTGCTAACGCTGCCACCCGGGAGCAGTGAAGCACGGCTGACACTGGTGATCATGAGCAACGAAGCACTGCTAACGCTGCCACCCGGGAGCAGTGAAGCACGGCTGACACTGGTGATCATGAGCAACGAAGCACTGCTAACGCTGCCACCCGGGAGCAGTGAAGCACGGCTGACACTGGTGATCATGAGCAACGAAGCACTGCTAACGCTGCCACCCGGGAGCAGTGAAGCACGGCTGACACTGGTGATCATGAGCAACGAAGCACTGCTAATGCTGTCACCCGGGAGCAGTGAAGCACGGCTGACACTGGTGGTCATGAGCAACGAACCACTGCTAATGCTGCCACCCGGGAGCAGTGAAGCACGGCTGACACTGGCGATCATGAGCAACGAACCACTGCTAATGCTGCCACCCGGGAGCAGTGAAGCACGGCTGACACTGGCGATCATGAGCAACGAAGCACTGCTAATGCTGCCACCCGGGAGCAGTGAAGCACGGCTGACACTGGCGATCATGAGCAACGAAGCACTGCTAACGCTACCACCCGTGAGCAGTGAAGCACGGCTGACACTGGCGATCATGAGCAATGAAGCACTGCTAACGCTACCACCCGTGAGCAGTGAAGCACGGCTGACACTGGCGATCATGAGCAATGAAGCACTGCTAACGCTGCCACCCGGGAGCAGTGAAGCACGGCTGACACTGGCGATCATGAGCAATGAAGCACTGCTAATGCTGCCACCCGCGAGCAGTGAAGCACGGCTGACACTGGTGATCATGAGCAATGAAGCACTGCTAATGCTGCCACCCGGGAGCAGTGAAGCACGGCTGTGAGCAGTGAAGCACGGCTGACACTGGTGATCATGAGCAATGAAGCACTGCTAATGCACGTCAGTGGGTGAGTTAGATCATATTTCTTTTTTACTGCGATTTGGTTTTAATTAAACCTTACACATATGTTAAAAAAAACAAGATTACATTTTTGAAAATTCAAGATAGCTAAGCATAAAAAACAATCAGTTCATACAAAACTACTTACAAAAATGTAAACTAAATAAAAGAAAGAAACTCTAAAAATGCATAATTAGTACAGCTAAATGTTAATCTCCTAAATGGACCAAAACATCAGACATAAACTGACATAATGAGAGGATCTGTGAAAGAGTTCCCCCCCCACATAAGACTGAACCAGAATAATTCCTTGAAAACAATAGAGTCCCTGCATAGCCTATATTTGAAGTATCTCTTTCTCTTGGAAGTAAGAGCCTGGCAATCTAATAGACAGGGTTTTAGGGTTTCCACAGAATCTGTCCCAAGGCAAAACCACCATTCTGCCGAACTGGCTGAAGATATCAATGTCCTCCCCGACAGATGGTCCGTTCCTTAATGGGAAGTTGATTTAACTTAAAGCGCATATATAGGGGAAACGAGACAAGTACATTGAAAAATACTCCCTTTTCCTCCGAAATTTGGGATGCTCCACATCTGTGCTGTTAGAAGCAATAGAGTCGAGAGTACCCATCCAATCACACTTGAAGAGTTTTGGTTTCGTTCCCCCGGACGATTCAGTATTTCTTCCTCATTCGACCCAAGAGTATCAAGCAAGTCTAATACAGATTTATATGTAACAAAAGGCATCAGAATGGCAACCGACGAACCCTGGGTGACGTATGCGTCATGAAAGTGGGCACGAGATGGGTGTCATGTCTTTAGAACCCTCCCTCTCCACTGAGCCGGAGAACCTGTTCTGGGAGAAGACGGCACGTGGAGTGGCTCTAGGGGTGAGTGTGTGGGAGCTGGGCACAGAGCCCCAGGGGGATTACTCTGCCCGCATCCGGCTGCCGCCATTTCTAGGTTAATCCCGGTCCCAGGATGTGTCTCTGGCGCTCATCCCATTAGGGACTTAGCCCTGCAAAGCGGCTGAGAAGCTGCTCTTTCCCTGGATGGTGCTCCTTTCCTGGGGCAGGCCGGGGGCTAATATTCCCGCTGCTTCCTTGAATTGCTCTGCCCTGTCGCACCCGCTTTATCCCTGCATCTGAACAGAGGTTTAGGCCGTCGTCCCATTGCAACTATTCTCTGGGGATGTCCATCCTCTCCTTGTACTGCAAGGATTCGGGGTTCCCGCATCTACAGTCATGATTCGTCAACTAATGGCCTGGTCAATTGCTTGCTTTGCTGACATATATTGATGGATTGAGTAATTGAATACATTGTTGGGTTGATTGGGCGATTAGGTGGATTATTGTTATGCAGGTTCATTTATTGATTGTGTCATTTGATATATTAGCTGCTTGATTGATTTGTTGTCTAGTTGGTTAAAGGATGGCTTTGTTTATTGGTTGGTTGCTTGGCTGGGTGATAGGTTGGTTGGCTGGGTGATTGGTTGGTTGGTTGCTTGGCTGGGTGATAGGTTGGTTGGCTGGGTGATAGGTTGGTTGGCTGGGTGATTGGTTGATTGGCTGGGTGATAGGTTGGATTGCTTGATGGTTGGTTGTATGATTGCTGTCTTGTTGATTTGTTGTTTGATTGTTTCACTTATTTTTCAGAGCAAAAGAAGAGTGAGAAGAAGAGCATGAGAAGAGTGAGAGAAAGAGCATAAGAAGAGCGCGAGAAAGGAGCATAAGAAGAGTGGGGGGAGGAGCATAAGATGAGCATGAGGGAAGGAGCATAAGACGAGCCTGAGGGAAGGATCATAAGAAGAGTGAGAAAAGAAGCAATAGAAGAGTGAGGGGAGGAGCATAAGAAGAGTGAAGGGTGGAGCATAAGAAGAGTAAGGAAAAGAGCATAAGAAGAGTGAGGGGAGGAGCATACGAAGAGTGAACTTGGAGCATAAGAAGAGTAAGGAAAAGAAGCAATAGAAGAGTGAGGGGAGGAGCATAAGAAGAGTGAAGGGTGGAGCATAAGAAGAGTGAGGGGAGGAGCATATGAAAAGTGAGGGAAGGAGCATAAGAAGAGTGAAGGGTGGAGCATCAAAAGAGTAAGGAAAAGAGCATAAGAAGAGTGAGGGAAGGAGCATATGAAGAGTGAGGGAAGGAACATAAGAAGAGTGAGGGGGGCATAGGAAGAGTGAGGGAAGATGCAATAGAAGAGTGAGGGAAGCAGCATAAGAAGAGTTAGGGCCGGGGAGGAGCATGAGAAGAGTGAGGGGAGGAGCATAAGAAGAGTGAGGGGAGGAGCATAAGAAGAGTTAGAGAAGGAAAGTGGGTGGTCTAGGAGGGGAATGGAAAGATTAACACGTGTGGAGAGGAGTCCCATTGGTTACTGTAGTAAGTGTTGAGCCTTGTGGTAAGCAGAATGGCGAGGCATGGATCCAGGCACGGCAAGCTGTGCCAGGCTGTCATGGTGCTGAGGCGGGCACTTGGTGATGGTTGGAATGTTCAGAGAGGTTGCCTGGAACCCGGGTGGGTGACCGGTTCGGCACAGTGACTCTAGAACTGATAATAGCCAGGACTATACATAGGGCAGGAGAACAGGGTAGAGGGTAATATGGGTGATGAAGAGGAGGCAGTTTAGGGTAGTATCGAGGCTACATCTTTATGGAGTAGTCAACATTGTCGAAAACTCGGGGTTCGCGATGGTCTACCCTTTACCACCCTCCTCTGAGCTCATTTATCAGAATATTTCATCCCGTTCAATACTATACCATTCCCTGCGGGCTGCGAGGGGAGCAGGTTGGTTAGCTGCTGGCTTGAATTTATTTATTTATTTTATTTTATTGTTTTTTTTTTTATAACGCGCTTAAAACCTGAGTTTGGTTTCTAAGCACAGATGCTGGAGTGGAACCTCTGCTGCTCTGCGTGGTCTTGCTTCCAAGACCAGCGCGTTGCCCCTCTGCCATCCTACGCTCATCCAAGCTAAAAGGCAACAGTGATCACTGTCAGTTACAGATGAACACAAATGCCAACCAGATTCACCTATTTACAAAGAAGCATCCGGGCTTACAGTTGGGCATTATGCAGTAGCTCACCCACCTCTACAATGGAATAAAGGAAAAGTACTTCTAAAAGAGAGGTCCTGGTGCCGTGCGGTCAAAACCATGTGAGCAACTATCCTGATGCAGAAGCTCAGAATTCGTGGTTGCTCTTATGCTGACCTCTGATCTTCCTCCAAAGTGAATGGAGCAGTCAAAGGCCATTTGGACTTGTGCATCCCCTTAAATAGCTTCCCACTCCAACAAGGCGCTAACAGTCTGGGGCTCACTAGATATCGCACCAGGAATTGACGCACAATCCTACATAACTAAAATACTGATCGACGAGCTACTTTGTGCCCACCCTCATTGAAGCCAGACAAAAGCTAAACATAAAAACAAGACCACATTAAGTGTACCTTAAAACTCATCCATTGGATCCCAGTTGCGAAAAAGGATGACCTCTTGAATGAATTCTCTGCGATCGCTACAAACTTATAATAAGCCTCATAATACGGAACGCCCTGTCGATCCACCAACAGAGCTTCAAGGATCTAGACCAAGACCAGATGCATCAGGGTGTATGACCTGAGAGCAGAGCAAAACTGCATGTGGTGCAGAAAACCCTTGAATACTGAACTGTGCACACCGCCTAAACTGTTATCCTGACGCGCCGGGTGCCAGGGCCAAGTAACAACGGAAAAGGTTTGGCCACCCCTTCTACTGGCTGGATCCAATCTACTCATCCCAAGGGTTTACCGAGGGGATGGGTCCTTCGTTAGGGCCTACCTACTGCACCGAGACATTTGTCTTCTCCTTCACCCCTCCTTAATTGATTAATTGTTCTTCGGATATTTGAGCAAAAGTGCTCAGAAGCAACTATTCCTGTAAGGTTCTGGTGACAGTATACAAGGCTGAGAATTTTAAAACCCCACTCAAAGGACCTCAGAACAATAATCCCTGAGCACCACAGGGACATCATGTCAGCCAATATGTTCTTGCCATGAATTCCCAAAGGCATGGGTCAAAAGCGTAAGTCATTCCTTTAAAGCTGTGCCGCCGCCCTCTGCCGCGTCCTTAGCGATCATCGGAGAAGAACTATCCCTCGATTAGCGTTTCACGATAATCGAGAGGACAATGTAGGAGAGGCATCACTATAAACCCCGCCACTTGTGCAGATATTGAAGGAGTGTATCCTCTTTGAGGGTTATACACTGTATGAAAAGCTACCAATACATAAACACCTTAGGGTGCAGTGAGCCACTTGCAATGTGGTTGGTGTACCGAGTAACGCTAGGCCTGCACCATTTCGCCGCCATCCGATCATAGGATCCAGGTTACCGATGTCAGGTCAGATGTTTTACAGATTTCTCTTACATATGGTTTCTGCAATATTCCTAGGGCTATGTAATTGGGAAACGTATCTTGCATTTGATTGGGTGCTACAGTTGTGGTTCCGAAACTGTCTTTCCGATATAAGAGACCTCATCAAGGCAAGACTTGTAAATGTCATTACGTCACAGTTGTGAGGAGGGATGGCTGGTGCCAGAGATCCCAGAAGAGAAGAAGTTTCTTGCTAAACTGAGTAATTTCTCCGATTCATCAGTTTGCCTCTCTTGGGCCTCCTCATTCTCTAGTTATCTGGATTTAGCACGTGGTGATAGACCTATCCTCACCTGCTAACTAAGTTAGCTCTAGGCACTACCTGGCTGGTGATTGGCACATCATGACCGAAACCCTATATGTATCCCATATGTCTTATATATGTGTCCCTCCAGGTGATATTACCTGCAACTATTGTGATCCCTCACTATTGACTAGGCTGGTTGGGGCTGCTGGGATATGTAGTCCAAAACATCTGGAGAGCCAAAGGTTGCAGAACCCCACCATTTATGGTATCTCATGGGAAATTTTTGTACTGACGCTGAGCTCTTCAACTCGCTAAATAGAAAACCCTAGATGAGATTCCTGAATGACTAAAATAGGGTCTTGATGAGTCCATGCCTTTTATTAGGCAAAACCACATTAGCGGTCGCTAGTTTCAAGACCTGAGAAGCCCCTTCCTCGGGAGGGGGGGGAGGTTAGGGGGGAGGGGGACAGTATGGCCTTGAAAGCTTACAGCCACAATATGGGAAAAGACTGAAGAAGCTGTCGTGGCTAGAAGATCTTGTTTAGTGTGTGTTGCTTTAATAACAAATCAAGTTGTACACAATATGCAAATAATCTTCATTGAAATTCATTGTATGCAGATTTGTCCCATGCATATTCAGGGTAGATTTCTTGGAAACTTGACTGGAATTCACTGCTGGGTGAGTCATCGATTCAGTATCAGTCCTATTTTCACTCATCTGTCCTCCATCTTAGTGTCTGTCAGAGTGCCTCCCGTCCTTTTGAGCACTGGTTGTCCGGCCTTTTTCTAGAAAATCATAAGTGATGCTGTTGATTGGAGGTTTGCGTAACAATGGAACATTCCTGGAATCATCCATTCCACGAGCTTCCTCCTTCTCTGCCAGTTATAATGAGGATTTCTCAAGTCTTGCAGAAGTTTTTTAATGTCCTTATTACGCCAACCAAGATATCAAATCACTCTTAAAAATCAGTTTTAACACAACATGAAAAAATAACGCATGCTAGCTAGAGCCTAAAGAATCTGAAGTAAGTCCGTGGATAGGTATAGGACGATTTTACCGACAAAAAATGGTCGCAATGACCAAAAGTTCTAAAAATTCTACCACCAAAGGTTCGAACACCAAAAGTTCGAACCTTTGGTGATAGCATTGGAGAAAAAAAACAGGGGCTGCGGGGGTGTCCCCCGCATCACCCCCTCACTATACCATGAAGTATAGTGAGCGGGGGTTGCGGGGACACCCCTGCAGACTTCCGTTTAAAAAAAAAACAGGGGCTGCGGGGATGTCCCCCGTATCGCCCCGCTCACTATACTTTATGGTATAGTGAGCAGGGGATGTGGGGGACACCCCTGCAGCCTTCCGTTAAAAAAAAAAGAAAAGGACCCTGCGGCGCCGGTTCCCGATCACAGAAGTGAAAGGGAAATGGAGCTGCAGGAACCCAGCGTGAAGATGAAGGTAAGTGGGGTTTGTTTATGTTGTGGGTTTGGGTTGGGGTGTGCTGAAGGAGTGGGTGGGGGGGTGTTATGGGTGTGTTTTGTGTGTGGGTGTGATTATGTATGTGTGGTTGCATGAGAAAGGTGCAAACCTTTGGTAGTTCGCACTTTTCTCATGCAAACGTTCCGGCCGCAGTAAATTCAGCCGCGGTCGGATCACTCAAATCCGTGGATATGGTCATCACACAGTTGCAAGATTTCCCGGAAAGCCATCACTCCTGAGAGTGCTACCAGTCTGGTGTCCACACTGGTAACAGGGCTGAGATGGCGCTGGTGGGCATCTGGGATGTTCTGTGTTGTGGCCACACAACATTACACTCAGATTCTAAGCATGCTTTGTTAGAGAGAGACCCTCCAAACCTCTGAGTGCGATGTGAGGCCACACTGTATTAGACTCTATTTCTGAGCATGTTTTGCTAGTGAGAGATCCTCCCTACCTCTATTTGAGGTGTGTGGCCACAGTGCATTAGACTCTGATTCTGAGCATGCTTTGCTAGAGAGAGAGACCCTCTATATCTCTGTCTGAGATGTGAGGCCACACTGTGTTAGACTCTGATTCTGAGTATGTGTTGCTAGTGAAATAAACTTCCTGCCTCTGTTTGAGGTGTGCAGCCACAGAGCATTGGACTCTGATTCTAAGCATGCTTTGCTAGAGAGAGACCCTCTATACCTCTGTCTGAGGTGTGAGGCCACACTGCATTAGACTCTGATTCTGGACATGTTTCGCTAGTATGAGACCTTCACTACCTCTGTCTGAGGTGTGCAGCCACACAACTTTAGACTCTGATTCTAAGCTTGCTTTGCTAGAGAGAGGCCCTCCATACCACTGAGTGCGGTGTGAGGGTACACTGTGTTAGACTCTCATTCTGAACATGCTTTGCTAGGGAGAGAACCTCCATGCATCTGTCTGAGGTGTGCGGCCAGAGTGCATTAGACTGATTCCAACAGTGGTTTGCTAGTGAGAGATCCTCTCTACCTCTGTCTGAGCTGTGTGGCCACAGAGCATTAGACTCTGATTCTGAGCAGTCTTTGCTAGTGAGGGAACCTCCATACCACTCAGTGAGGTGTGAGGCCACACTGTACTAGACTCTGATTCTGAGCATGCTTTGCTAGAGAGAGACACCCATACCTCAGTCTGAGGTGTGAGCCACACTGTATTAAACTCTCATTCTGAGCATGCTTTGCTAGAGAGAGAACCTCCATACCACTCAGTGAGGCCACACTGTACTAGACTCCGATTCTGAGCATGCTTTGCTAGAGATAGACACCCATACCTCAGTCTGAGGTGTGAGCCACACTGTATTAAACTCTCATTCTGAGCATGCTTTGCTAGAGAGAGAACCTCCATACCTCTCTCTGAGGTGTGCAGCCACAGTGCATTATGCTCTGATTCTGAGCAGTCTTTGCTAGTGAGAGAACCTCCATACCACTCAGTGAGGCCACACTGTACTAGACTCCGATTCTGAGCATGCTTTGCTAGAGATAGACACCCATACCTCAGTCTGAGGTGTGAGCCACACTGTATTAAACTCTCATTCTGAGCATGCTTTGCTAGAGAGAGAACCTCCATACCTCTCTCTGAGGTGTGCGGCCACAGTGAATTATGCTCTGATTCTGAGCAGTCTTTGCTAGTGAGAGAACCTCCATACCACTGAGTGAGATGTGAGGCCACACTGTACTAGACTCTGATTCTGACCATGCTTTGCTAGAGAGAGATGCTCCATACCTCTCTCTGAGGTGTGCAGCCACAGTGCATTATGTTCTGATTCTGAGCAGTCTTTGCTAGTGAGGAAACCTCCATACCACTCAGTGAGGTGTGAGGCCACACTGTACTAGACTCTGATTCTGAGCATGCTTTGCTAGAGAGAGACACCCATACCTCAGTCTGAGGTGTGAGCCACACTGTATTAAACTCTCATTCTGAGCATGCTTTGCTAGAGAGAGAACCTCCATACCTCTCTCTGAAGTGTGCGGCCACAGTGCATTATGCTCTGATTCTGAGCAGTCTTTGCTAGTGAGAGAACCTCCATACCACTGAGTGAGATGTGAGGCCACACTGTACTAGACTCTGATTCTGACCATGCTTTGCTGGAGAGAGACACCCATACCTCAGTCTGAGGTGTGAGCCACACTGTATTAAACTCTCATTCTGAGCATGCTTTGCTAGAGAGAGAACCTCCATACCTCTCTCTGAGGTGTGCGGCCACTGTGCATTATGCTCTGATTCTGAGCAGGCTTTGCTAGAGAGAGACACCCATACCTCAGTCTGAGGTGTGAGCCACACTGTATTAAACTCTCATTCTGAGCATGCTTTGCTAGAGAGAGAACCTCCATACCTCTCTCTGAGGTGTGGGCCACAGTGCATTATGCTCTGATTCTGAGCAGTCTTTGCTAGTGAGAGAACCTCCATACCACTCAGTGAGGCCACACTGTACTAGACTCCGATTCTGAGCATGCTTTGATAGAGATAGACACCCATACCTCAGTCTGAGGTGTGAGCCACACTGTATTAAACTCTCATTCTGAGCATGCTTTGCTAGAGAGAGAACCTCCATACCTCTCTCTGAGGTGTGCGGCCACAGTGAATTATGCTCTGATTCTGAGCAGTCTTTGCTAGTGAGAGAACCTCCATACCACTGAGTGAGATGTGAGGCCACACTGTACTAGACTCTGATTCTGACCATGCTTTGCTAGAGAGAGATGCTCCATACCTCTCTCTGAGGTGTGCAGCCACAGTGCATTATGTTCTGATTCTGAGCAGTCTTTGCTAGTGAGGAAACCTCCATACCACTCAGTGAGGTGTGAGGCCACACTGTACTAGACTCTGATTCTGAGCATGCTTTGCTAGAGAGAGACACCCATACCTCAGTCTGAGGTGTGAGCCACACTGTATTAAACTCTCATTCTGAGCATGCTTTGCTAGAGAGAGAACCTCCATACCTCTCTCTGAAGTGTGCGGCCACAGTGCATTATGCTCTGATTCTGAGCAGTCTTTGCTAGTGAGAGAACCTCCATACCACTGAGTGAGATGTGAGGCCACACTGTACTAGACTCTGATTCTGACCATGCTTTGCTGGAGAGAGACACCCATACCTCAGTCTGAGGTGTGAGCCACACTGTATTAAACTCTCATTCTGAGCATGCTTTGCTAGAGAGAGAACCTCCATACCTCTCTCTGAGGTGTGCGGCCACTGTGCATTATGCTCTGATTCTGAGCAGGCTTTGCTAGAGAGAGACACCCATACCTCAGTCTGAGATGTGAGCCACACTGTATTAAACTCTTATTCTGAGCATGCTTTGCTAGAGAGAGAACCTCCATACCTCTCTCTGAGGTGTGGGCCACAGTGCATTATGCTCTGATTCTGAGCAGTCTTTGCTAGTGAGAGAACCTCCATACCACTCAGTGAGGTGTGAGGCCACACTGTACTAGACTCTGATTCTGAGCATGCTTTGCTAGAGAGAGACACCCATACCTCAGTCTGAGGTGTGAGCCACACTGTATTAAACTCTCATTCTGAGCATGCTTTGCTAGAGAGAGAACCTCCATACCTCTCTCTGAGGTGTGCGGCCACAGTGCATTATGCTCTGATTCTGAGCAGTCTTTGCTAGTGAGAGAACCTCCATACCACTGAGTGAGATGTGAGGCCACACTGTACTAGACTCTGATTCTGACCATGCTTTGCTAGAGAGAGATGCTCCATACCTCTCTCTGAGGTGTGCGGCCACAGTGCATTATGCTCTGATTCTGAGCAGTCTTTGCTAGTGAGAGAACCTCCATACCACTCAGTGAGGTGTGAGGCCACACTGTACTAGACTCTGATTCTGAGCATGCTTTGCTAGAGAGAGACACCCATACCTCAGTCTGAGGCGTGAGCCACACTGTATTAAACTCTCATTCTGAGCATGCTTTGCTAGAGAGAGAACCTCGATACCTCTCTCTGAGGTGTGCGGCCACAGTGCATTATGCTCTGATTCTGAGCAGTCTTTGCTAGTGAGAGAACCTCCATACCACTCAGTGAGGTGTGAGGCCACACTGTACTAGACTCTAATTCTGAGCATGCTTTGCTAGAGAGAGACACCCATACCTCAGTCTGAGGTGTGAGCCACACTGTATTAAACTCTCATTCTGAGCATGCTTTGCTAGAGAGAGAACCTCCATACCTCTCTCTGAGGTGTGCGGCTACAGTGCATTATGCTCTGATTCTGAGCAGTCTTTGCTAGGGAGAGAACCTCCATACCACTCAGTGAGGCCACACTGTACTAGACTCCGATTCTGAGCATGCTTTGCTAGAGATAGACACCCATACCTCAGTCTGAGGTGTGAGCCACACTGTATTAAACTCTAATTCTGAGTATGCTTTGCTAGAGAGAGAACCTCCATACCTCTCTCTGAGGTGTGCGGCCACAGTGCATTATGCTCTGATTCTGAGCAGTCTTTGCTAGTGAGAGAACCTCCATACCACTGAGTGAGATGTGAGGCCACACTGTACTAGACTCTGATTCTGATCATGCTTTGCTAGAGAGAGATGCTCCATACCTCTCTCTGAGGTGTGCGGCCACAGTGCATTATGCTTTGATTCTGAGTAGTCTTTGCTAGTGAGAGAACCTCCATACCACTCAGTGAGGTGTGAGGCCACACTGTACTAGACTCTGATTCTGAGCATGCTTTGCTAGAGAGAGACACCCATACCTCAGTCTGAGGTGTGAGCCACACTGTATTAAACTCTCATTCTGAGCATGCTTTGCTAGAGAGAGAACCTCCATACCTCTCTCTGAGGTGTGCGACCACAGTGCATTATGCTCTGATTCTGAGCAGTCTTTGCTAGTGAGAGAACCTCCATACCACTGAGTGACATGTGAGGCCACACTGTACTAGACTCTGATTCTGACCATGCTTTGCTAGAGAGAGATGCTCCATACCTCTCTCTGAGGTGTGCGGCCACAGTGCATTATGCTCTGATTCTTAGCAGTCTTTGCTAGTGAGAGACACCCATACCTCAGTCTGAGGTGTGAGCCACACTGTATTAAACTCTCATTCTGAGCATGCTTTGCTAGAGAGAGAACCTCCATACCTCTCTCTGAGGTGTGCGGCCACAGTGCATTATGCTCTGATTCTGAGCAGGCTTTGCTAGAGAGAGACACCCATACCTCAGTCTGAGATGTGAGCCACACTGTATTAAACTCTTATTCTGAGCATGCTTTGCTAGAGAGAGAACCTCCATACCTCTCTCTGAGGTGTGGGCCACAGTGCATTATGCTCTGATTCTGAGCAGTCTTTGCTAGTGAGAGAACCTCCATACCACTCAGTGAGGTGTGAGGCCACACTGTACTAGACTCTGATTCTGAGCATGCTTTGCTAGAGAGAGACACCCATACCTCAGTCTGAGGTGTGAGCCACACTGTATTAAACTCTCATTCTGAGCATGCTTTGCTAGAGAGAGAACCTCCATACCTCTCTCTGAGGTGTGCGGCCACAGTGCATTATGCTCTGATTCTGAGCAGTCTTTGCTAGTGAGAGAACCTCCATACCACTGAGTGAGATGTGAGGCCACACTGTACTAGACTCTGATTCTGACCATGCTTTGCTAGAGAGAGATGCTCCATACCTCTCTCTGAGGTGTGCGGCCACAGTGCATTATGCTCTGATTCTGAGCAGTCTTTGCTAGTGAGAGAACCTCCATACCACTCAGTGAGGTGTGAGGCCACACTGTACTAGACTCTGATTCTGAGCATGCTTTGCTAGAGAGAGACACCCATACCTCAGTCTGAGGCGTGAGCCACACTGTATTAAACTCTCATTCTGAGCATGCTTTGCTAGAGAGAGAACCTCGATACCTCTCTCTGAGGTGTGCGGCCACAGTGCATTATGCTCTGATTCTGAGCAGTCTTTGCTAGTGAGAGAACCTCCATACCACTCAGTGAGGTGTGAGGCCACACTGTACTAGACTCTAATTCTGAGCATGCTTTGCTAGAGAGAGACACCCATACCTCAGTCTGAGGTGTGAGCCACACTGTATTAAACTCTCATTCTGAGCATGCTTTGCTAGAGAGAGAACCTCCATACCTCTCTCTGAGGTGTGCGGCTACAGTGCATTATGCTCTGATTCTGAGCAGTCTTTGCTAGGGAGAGAACCTCCATACCACTCAGTGAGGCCACACTGTACTAGACTCCGATTCTGAGCATGCTTTGCTAGAGATAGACACCCATACCTCAGTCTGAGGTGTGAGCCACACTGTATTAAACTCTAATTCTGAGTATGCTTTGCTAGAGAGAGAACCTCCATACCTCTCTCTGAGGTGTGCGGCCACAGTGCATTATGCTCTGATTCTGAGCAGTCTTTGCTAGTGAGAGAACCTCCATACCACTGAGTGAGATGTGAGGCCACACTGTACTAGACTCTGATTCTGATCATGCTTTGCTAGAGAGAGATGCTCCATACCTCTCTCTGAGGTGTGCGGCCACAGTGCATTATGCTTTGATTCTGAGTAGTCTTTGCTAGTGAGAGAACCTCCATACCACTCAGTGAGGTGTGAGGCCACACTGTACTAGACTCTGATTCTGAGCATGCTTTGCTAGAGAGAGACACCCATACCTCAGTCTGAGGTGTGAGCCACACTGTATTAAACTCTCATTCTGAGCATGCTTTGCTAGAGAGAGAACCTCCATACCTCTCTCTGAGGTGTGCGACCACAGTGCATTATGCTCTGATTCTGAGCAGTCTTTGCTAGTGAGAGAACCTCCATACCACTGAGTGACATGTGAGGCCACACTGTACTAGACTCTGATTCTGACCATGCTTTGCTAGAGAGAGATGCTCCATACCTCTCTCTGAGGTGTGCGGCCACAGTGCATTATGCTCTGATTCTTAGCAGTCTTTGCTAGTGAGAGACACCCATACCTCAGTCTGAGGTGTGAGCCACACTGTATTAAACTCTCATTCTGAGCATGCTTTGCTAGAGAGAGAACCTCCATACCTCTCTCTGAGGTGTGCGGCCACAGTGCATTATGCTCTGATTCTGAGCAGTCTTTGCTAGTGAGAGAACCTCCAAACCACTCAGTGAGGTGTGAGGCCACACTGTACTAGACTCTAATTCTGGGAATGCTTTGCTAGAGATAGAACCTCCATACCTCTCTCTGAGGTGTGCGGCCACAGTGCATTATGCTCTGATTCTAAGCAGTCTTTGCTAGTGAGAGAACCTCCATACCACTCAGTGAGGTGTGAGGCCACACTGTACTAGACTCTGATTCTTACCATGCTTTGCTAGAGAGAGATGCTCCATACCTCTCTCTGAGGTGTGCGGCCACAGTGCATTATGCTCTGATTCTGAGCATGCTTTGCTAGTGAGAGACACCCATACCTCAGTCTGAGGTGTGAGCCACACTGTATTAAACTCTCATTCTGAGCATGCTTTGCTAGAGAGAGAACCTCCATACCTCTCTCTGAGGTGTGCGGCCACAGTGCATTATGCTCTGATTCTGAGCAGTCTTTGCTAGTGAGAGAACCTCCATACCACTCAGTGAGGTGTGAGGCCACACTCTACTAGACTCCGATTCTGAGCATGCTTTGCTAGAGATGGACACCCATACCTCAGTCTGAGGTGTGAGCCACACTGTATTAAACTCTCATTCTGAGCATGCTTTGCTAGTGAAAGAACCTCCATACCACTCAGTGAGGTGTGAGGCCACACTGTACTAGACTCTGATTCTGAGCATGGTTTGCTAGAGAGAGACACCCATACCTCAGTCTGAGGTGTGAGGCCACACTGTACTAGACTCTAATTCTGAGCATGCTTTGCTAGAGAGAGAACCTCCATACCTCTCTCTGAGGTGTGCGGCCACAGTGCATTATGCTCTGATTCTGAGCAGGCTTTGCTAGTGAGAGAACCTCCATACCACTCAGTGAGGTGTGAGGCCACACTGTACTAGACTCTGATTCTGAGCATGCTTTGCTAGAGAGAGACACCCATACCTCAGTCTGAGGCGTGAGCCACACTGTATTAAACTCTCATTCTGAGCATGCTTTGCTAGAGAGAGAACCTCCATACCTCTCTCTGAGGTGTTCGGCCACAGTGCATTATGCTCTGATTCTGAGCAGTCATTGCTAGTGAGAGAACCTCCATACCACTCAGTGAGGTGTGAGGCCACACTGTACTAGACTCTGATTCTGAGCATGGTTTGCTAGAGAGAGACACCCATACCTCAGTCTTAGGTGTGCGCCACACTGTATTAAACTCTCATTCTGAGCATGCTTTGCTAGTGAGAGAACCTCCATACCACTGAGTGAGGTGTGAGGCTACACTGTACTAGACTCTGATTCTGAGCATGCTTTGGTAGAGAGAGACACCCATACCCCAGTCTGAGGTGTGAGGCCACACTGTACTAGACTCTAATTCTGAGCATGCTTTGCTAGAGAGAGAACCTCGATACCTCTCTCTGAGGTGTGCGGCCGCAGTGCATTATGCTCTGATTCCGAGCAGTCTTTGCTAGTGAGAGAACCTCCATACCACTCAGTGAGGTGTGAGGCCACACTGTACTAGACTCCGATTCTGAGCATGCTTTGCTAGAGATAGACACCCATACCTCAGTCTGAGGTGTGAGCCACACTGTATTAAACTCTCATTCTGAGCATGCTTTGCTAGTGAGAGAACCTCCATACCACTCAGTGAGGTGTGAGGCAACACTGTACTAGACTATGATTCTGAGCATGCTTTGCTAGAGAGAGATACCCATACCTCATTCTGAGGTGTGAGGCCACACTGTACTAGACTCTAATTCTGAGCATGCTTTGCTAGAGAGGGAACCTCCATACCTCTCTCTGAGGTGTGCAGCCACAGTGCATTATGCTCTGATTCTGAGCAGGCTTTGCTAGTGAGAGAACCTCCATACCACTGAGTGAGATGTGAGGCCACACTGTACTAGACTCTGATTCTGATCATGCTTTGCTAGAGAGAGATGCTCCATACCTCTCTCTGAGGTGTGCGGCCACAGTGCATTATGCTTTGATTCTGAGTAGTCTTTGCTAGTGAGAGAACCTCCATACCACTCAGTGAGGTGTGAGGCCACACTGTACTAGACTCTGATTCTGAGCATGCTTTGCTAGAGAGAGACACCCATACCTCAGTCTGAGGTGTGAGCCACACTGTATTAAACTCTCATTCTGAGCATGCTTTGCTAGAGAGAGAACCTCCATACCTCTCTCTGAGGTGTGAGGCCACAGTGCATTATGCTCTGATTCTGAGCAGTCTTTGCTAGTGAGAGAACCTCCATACCACTGAGTGACATGTGAGGCCACACTGTACTAGACTCTGATTCTGACCATGCTTTGCTAGAGAGAGATGCTCCATACCTCTCTCTGAGGTGTGCGGCCACAGTGCATTATGCTCTGATTCTTAGCAGTCTTTGCTAGTGAGAGAACCTCCATGCCACTCAGTGAGGTGTGAGGCCACACTGTACTAGACTCTAATTCTGAGCATGCTTTGCTAGAGAGAGAACCTCCATACCTCTCTCTGAGGTGTGCGGCCACAGTGCATTATGCTCTGATTCTAAGCAGTCTTTGCTAGTGAGAGAACCTCCATACCACTCAGTGAGGTGTGAGGCCACACTGTACTAGACTCTGATTCTGACCATGCTTTGCTAGAGAGAGAGATGCTCCATACCTCTCTCTGAGGTGTGCGGCCACAGTGCATTATGCTCTGATTCTGAGCATGCTTTGCTAGTGAGAGACACCCATACCTCAGTCTGAGGTGTGAGCCACACTGTATTAAACTCTCATTCTGAGCATGCTTTGCTAGAGAGAGAACCTCCATACCTCTCTCTGAGGTGTGCGGCCACAGTGCATTATGCTCTGATTCTGAGCAGTCTTTGCTAGTGAGAGAACCTCCATACCACTCAGTGAGGTGTGAGGCCACACTCTACTAGACTCCGATTCTGAGCATGCTTTGCTAGAGATGGACACCCATACCTCAGTCTGAGGTGTGAGCCACACTGTATTAAACTCTCATTCTGAGCATGCTTTGCTAGTGAAAGAACCTCCATACCACTCAGTGAGGTGTGAGGCCACACTGTACTAGACTCTGATTCTGAGCATGGTTTGCTAGAGAGAGACACCCATACCTCAGTCTGAGGTGTGAGGCCACACTGTACTAGACTCTAATTCTGAGCATGCTTTGCTAGAGAGAGAACCTCCATACCTCTCTCTGAGGTGTGCGGCCACAGTGCATTATGCTCTGATTCTGAGCAGGCTTTGCTAGTGAGAGAACCTCCATACCACTCAGTGAGGTGTGAGGCCACACTGTACTAGACTCTGATTCTGAGCATGCTTTGCTAGAGGGAGACACCCGTACCTCAGTCTAAGGTGTGAGCCACACTGTATTAAACTCTCATTCTGAGCATGCTTTGTTAGAGAGAGAACCTCCATACCTCTCTCTGAGGTGTGCGGCCACAGTGCATTATGCTCTGATTCTGAGCAGGCTTTGCTAGTGAGAGAACCTCCATACCACTCAGTGAGGTGTGAGGCCACGCTGTACTAGACTCCGATTCTGAGCATGCTTTGCTAGAGATAGACACCCATACCTCAGTCTGAGGTGTGCGCCACACTGTATTAAACTCTCATTCTGAGCATGCTTTGCTAGTGAGAGAACCTCCATACCACTGAGTGAGGTGTGAGGCCACACTGTACTAGACTCTGATTCTGAGCATGCTTTGGTAGAGAGAGACACCCATACCCCAGTCTGAGGTGTGAGGCCACACTGTACTAGACTCTAATTCTGAGCATGCTTTGCTAGAGAGAGAACCTCGATACCTCTCTCTGAGGTGTGCGGCCACAGTGCATTATGCTCTGATTCTGAGCAGTCTTTGCTAGTGAGAGAACCTCCATACCACTCAGTGAGGTGTGAGGCCACACTGTACTAGACTCCGATTCTGAGCATGCTTTGCTAGAGATAGACACCCATACCTCAGTCTGAGGTGTGAGCCACACTCTATTAAACTCTCATTCTGAGCATGCTTTGCTAGTGAGAGAACCTCCATATCACTCAGTGAGGTGTGAGGCCACACTGTACTAGACTCTGATTCTGAGCATGCTTTGCTAGAGGGAGATACCCATACCTCATTCTGAGGTGTGAGGCCACACTGTACTAGACTCTAATTCTGAGCATGCTTTGCTAGAGAGGGAACCTCCATACCTCTCTCTGAGGTGTGCAGCCACAGTGCATTATTCTCTGATTCTGAGCAGGCTTTGCTAGTGAGAGAACCTCCATACCACTCAGTGAGGTGTGAGGCCACACTGTACTAGACTCTGATTCTGAGCATGCTTTGCTAGAGAGATACCCCCATACCTCTCTCTGAGGTGTGCAGCCACAGTACATTATGCTCTGATTCTGAGCATGCTTTGCTGGAGAGAAACCCCCATACTTCAGTCTGAGGTGTGAGGCCACACTGTACTAGACTCTGATTCTGAGCATGCTTTGCTAGATAGAGACACCCATACCTCAATCAGAGGTGTGAGCCACACTGTATTAAACTCTCAGTCTGAGCATGCTTTGCTAGAGAGAGAACCTCCATACCTCTCTCTGAGGTGTGCAGCCACAGTGCATTATGCTCTGATTCTGAACAGGCTTTGCTAGTGAGAGAACCTCCATACCACTCAGTGAGGTGTGAGGCCACACTGTACTAGACTCTGATTCTGAGCATGCTTTGCTAGAGAGAGACCCCCATACCTCTCTCTGAGGTGTGCAGCCACAGTGCATTATGCTCTGATTCTGAGCATGCTTTGCTAGAGATAAACCCCCATACTTCAGTCTGAGGTGTGAGGCCACACTGTACTAGACTCTGATTCTGAGCATGCTTTGCTAGAGAGAGACCCCCATACCTCTCTCTGAGGTGTGCAGCCACAGTGCATTATGCTCTGATTCTGAGCATGCTTTGCTAGAGAGAAATCCTCATACTTCAGTCTGAGGTGTGAGGCCTCACTGTACTAGACTCTGATTCTGAGCATGCTTTGCTAGAGAGAGACCCCCATACCTCTCTCCGAGGTGTGCAGCCACAGTGCATTATGCTCTGATTCTGAGCATGCTTTGCTAGAGAGGGAACCTCCATACCTCTCTCTGAGGTGTGCAGCCACAGTGCATTATTCTCTGATTCTGAGCAGGCTTTGCTAGTGAGAGAACCTCCATACCACTCAGTGAGGTGTGAGGCCACACTGTACTAGACTCTGATTCTGAGCATGCTTTGCTAGAGAGATACCCCCATACCTCTCTCTGAGGTGTGCAGCCACAGTACATTATGCTCTGATTCTGAGCATGCTTTGCTGGAGAGAAACCCCCATACTTCAGTCTGAGGTGTGAGGCCACACTGTACTAGACTCTGATTCTGAGCATGCTTTGCTAGATAGAGACACCCATACCTCAATCAGAGGTGTGAGCCACACTGTATTAAACTCTCAGTCTGAGCATGCTTTGCTAGAGAGAGAACCTCCATACCTCTCGCTGAGGTGTGCAGCCACAGTGCATTATGCTCTGATTCTGAACAGGCTTTGCTAGTGAGAGAACCTCCATACCACTCAGTGAGGTGTGAGGCCACACTGTACTAGACTCTGATTCTGAGCATGCTTTGCTAGAGAGAGACCCCCATACCTCTCTCTGAGGTGTGCAGCCACAGTGCATTATGCTCTGATTCTGAGCATGCTTTGCTAGAGAGAAACCCCCATACTTCAGTCTGAGGTGTGAGGCCACACTGTACTAGACTCTGATTCTGAGCATGCTTTGCTAGAGAGAGACCCCCATACCTCTCTCTGAGGTGTGCAGCCACAGTGCATTATGCTCTGATTCTGAGCATGCTTTGCTAGAGAGAAACCCCCATACTTCAGTCTGAGGTGTGAGGCCACACTGTACTAGACTCTGATTCTGAGCATGCTTTGCTAGAGAGAGACCCCCATACCTCTCTCTGAGGTGTGCAGCCACAGTGCATTATGCTCTGATTCTGAGCATGCTTTGCTAGAGAGAAATCCTCATACTTCAGTCTGAGGTGTGAGGCCTCACTGTACTAGACTCTGATTCTGAGCATGCTTTGCTAGAGAGCGACCCCCATACCTCTCTCCGAGGTGTGCAGCCACAGTGCATTATGCTCTGATTCTGAGCATGCTTTGCTAGAGAGAGACCCCCATACCTCTCTCTGAGGTGTGCAGCCACAGTGCATTATGCTCTGATTCTGAGCATGCTTTGCTAGAGAGAAACCCCCATACTTCAGTCTGAGGTGTGAGGCCACACTGTACTAGACTGTGACTCTGAGCATGCTTTGCTAGAGAGAGACCCCCATACCTCTCTCTGAGGTGTGCAGCCACAGTGCATTATGCTCTGATTCTGAGCATGCTTTGCTAGAGAGAGACCCCCATACCTCTCTCTGAGGTGTGCAGCCACAGTGCATTATGCTCTGATTCTGAGCATGCTTTGCTAGGGAGAAACCCCCATACTTCAGTCTGAGGTGTGAGGCCTCACTGTACTAGACTCTGATTCTGAGCATGCTTTCCTAGAGATAGACACCCATACCACTCAGTGAGGTGTGAGGCCTCACTGTACTAGACTCTGATTCTGAGCATGCTTTGCTAGAGATAGACACCCATACCTCTCTCTGAGGTGTGCAGCCACAGTGCATTATGCTCTGATTCTGAGCATGCTTTGCTAGAGAGAAACCCCCATACTTCAGTCTGAGGTGTGAGGCCACACTGTACTAGACTCTGATTCTGAGCATGCTTTGCTAGAGATAGACACCCATACCTCTCTCTGAGGTGTGCAGCCACAGTGCATTATGCTCTGATTCTGAGCATGCTTTGCTAGAGAGAAACCCCCATACTTCAGTCTGAGGTGTGAGGCCACACTGTACTAGACTCTGATTCTGAGCATGCTTTGCTAGAGAGAGACACCCATACCACTCAGTGAGGTGTGAGGCCACACTGTACTAGACTCTGATTCTGAGCATGCTTTGCTAGAGAGAGAACCTCCATACCTCAGTCTGAGGTGTGAGGCCACACTGTACTAGACTCTGATTATGAGCATGCTTTGCTAGAGAGAGACACCCATACCTCAGTCTGAGGTGTGAGGCCACACTGTACTAGACTCTGATTCTGAGCATGCTTTGCTAGAGAGAGAACCTCCATACCTCTCTCTGAGGTGTGAGGACACACTGTACTAGACTCTGATTCTGAGCATGCTTTGCTAGAGATAGACACCCCCATACCTCAGTCTGAGGTGTGAGGCCACACTGTACTAGACTCTGATTCTGAGCATGCTTTGCTAGAGGGAGATACCCATACCTCATTCTGAGGTGTGAGGCCACACTGTACTAGACTCTAATTCTGAGCATGCTTTGCTAGAGAGGGAACCTCCATACCTCTCTCTGAGGTGTGCAGCCACAGTGCATTATTCTCTGATTCTGAGCAGGCTTTGCTAGTGAGAGAACCTCCATACCACTCAGTGAGGTGTGAGGCCACACTGTACTAGACTCTGATTCTGAGCATGCTTTGCTAGAGAGATACCCCCATACCTCTCTCTGAGGTGTGCAGCCACAGTACATTATGCTCTGATTCTGAGCATGCTTTGCTGGAGAGAAACCCCCATACTTCAGTCTGAGGTGTGAGGCCACACTGTACTAGACTCTGATTCTGAGCATGCTTTGCTAGATAGAGACACCCATACCTCAATCAGAGGTGTGAGCCACACTGTATTAAACTCTCAGTCTGGGCATGCTTTGCTAGAGAGAGAACCTCCATACCTCTCTCTGAGGTGTGCAGCCACAGTGCATTATGCTCTGATTCTGAACAGGCTTTGCTAGTGAGAGAACCTCCATACCACTCAGTGAGGTGTGAGGCCACACTGTACTAGACTCTGATTCTGAGCATGCTTTGCTAGAGAGAGACCCCCATACCTCTCTCTGAGGTGTGCAGCCACAGTGCATTATGCTCTGATTCTGAGCATGCTTTGCTAGAGATAAACCCCCATACTTCAGTCTGAGGTGTGAGGCCACACTGTACTAGACTCTGATTCTGAGCATGCTTTGCTAGAGAGAGACCCCCATACCTCTCTCTGAGGTGTGCAGCCACAGTACATTATGCTCTGATTCTGAGCATGCTTTGCTAGAGAGAAACCCCCATACTTCAGTCTGAGGTGTGAGGCCACACTGTACTAGACTCTGATTCTGAGCATGCTTTGCTAGAGAGAGACCCCCATACCTCTCTCTGAGGTGTGCAGCCACAGTGCATTATGCTCTGATTCTGAGCATGCTTTGCTAGAGAGAAACCCCCATACTTCAGTCTGAGGTGTGAGGCCACACTGTACTAGACTCTGATTCTGAGCATGCTTTGCTAGAGAGAGACACCCATACCACTCAGTGAGGTGTGAGGCCACACTGTACTAGACTCTGATTCTGAGCATGCTTTGCTAGAGAGAGAGCCTCCATACCTCAGTCTGAGGTGTGAGGCCACACTGTACTAGACTCTGATTCTGAGCATGCTTTGCTAGAGAGAGACACCCATACCTCAGTCTGAGGTGTGAGGCCACACTGTACTAGACTCTGATTCTGAGCATGCTTTGCTAGAGAGAGAACCTCCATACCTCTCTCTGAGGTGTGAGGACACACTGTACTAGACTCTGATTCTGAGCATGCTTTGCTAGAGATAGACACCCCCATACCTCAGTCTGAGGTGTGAGGCCACACTGTACTAGACTCTGATTCTGAGCATGCTTTGCTAGAGGGAGATACCCATACCTCATTCTGAGGTGTGAGGCCACACTGTACTAGACTCTAATTCTGAGCATGCTTTGCTAGAGAGGGAACCTCCATACCTCTCTCTGAGGTGTGCAGCCACAGTGCATTATTCTCTGATTCTGAGCAGGCTTTGCTAGTGAGAGAACCTCCATACCACTCAGTGAGGTGTGAGGCCACACTGTACTAGACTCTGATTCTGAGCATGCTTTGCTAGAGAGATACCCCCATACCTCTCTCTGAGGTGTGCAGCCACAGTACATTATGCTCTGATTCTAAGCATGCTTTGCTGGAGAGAAACCCCCATACTTCAGTCTGAGGTGTGAGGCCACACTGTACTAGACTCTGATTCTGAGCATGCTTTGCTAGATAGAGACACCCATACCTCAATCAGAGGTGTGAGCCACACTGTATTAAACTCTCAGTCTGGGCATGCTTTGCTAGAGAGAGAACCTCCATACCTCTCTCTGAGGTGTGCAGCCACAGTGCATTATGCTCTGATTCTGAACAGGCTTTGCTAGTGAGAGAACCTCCATACCACTCAGTGAGGTGTGAGGCCACACTGTACTAGACTCTGATTCTGAGCATGCTTTGCTAGAGAGAGACCCCCATACCTCTCTCTGAGGTGTGCAGCCACAGTGCATTATGCTCTGATTCTGAGCATGCTTTGCTAGAGATAAACCCCCATACTTCAGTCTGAGGTGTGAGGCCACACTGTACTAGACTCTGATTCTGAGCATGCTTTGCTAGAGAGAGACCCCCATACCTCTCTCTGAGGTGTGCAGCCACAGTACATTATGCTCTGATTCTGAGCATGCTTTGCTAGAGAGAAACCCCCATACTTCAGTCTGAGGTGTGAGGCCACACTGTACTAGACTCTGATTCTGAGCATGCTTTGCTAGAGAGAGACCCCCATACCTCTCTCTGAGGTGTGCAGCCACAGTGCATTATGCTCTGATTCTGAGCATGCTTTGCTAGAGAGAAACCCCCATACTTCAGTCTGAGGTGTGAGGCCACACTGTACTAGACTCTGATTCTGAGCATGCTTTGCTAGAGAGAGACACCCATACCACTCAGTGAGGTGTGAGGCCACACTGTACTAGACTCTGATTCTGAGCATGCTTTGCTAGAGAGAGAACCTCCATACCTCAGTCTGAGGTGTGAGGCCACACTGTACTAGACTCTGATTCTGAGCATGCTTTGCTAGAGAGAGACACCCATACCTCAGTCTGAGGTGTGAGGCCACACTGTACTAGACTCTGATTCTGAGCATGCTTTGCTAGAGAGAGAACCTCCATACCTCTCTCTGAGGTGTGAGGACACACTGTACTAGACTCTGATTCTGAGCATGCTTTGCTAGAGATAGACACCCCCATACCTCAGTCTGAGGTGTGAGGCCACACTGTACTAGACTCTGATTCTGAGCATGCTTTGCTAGAGGGAGATACCCATACCTCATTCTGAGGTGTGAGGCCACACTGTACTATACTCTAATTCTGAGCATGCTTTGCTAGAGAGGGAACCTCCATACCTCTCTCTGAGGTGTGCAGCCACAGTGCATTATTCTCTGATTCTGAGCAGGCTTTGCTAGTGAGAGAACCTCCATACCACTCAGTGAGGTGTGAGGCCACACTGTACTAGACTCTGATTCTGAGCATGCTTTGCTAGAGAGATACCCCCATACCTCTCTCTGAGGTGTGCAGCCACAGTACATTATGCTCTGATTCTGAGCATGCTTTGCTGGAGAGAAACCCCCATACTTCAGTCTGAGGTGTGAGGCCACACTGTACTAGACTCTGATTCTGAGCATGCTTTGCTAGAGAGAGACCCCCATACCTCTCTCTGAGGTGTGCAGCCACAGTACATTATGCTCTGATTCTGAGCATGCTTTGCTAGAGAGAAACCCCCATACTTCAGTCTGAGGTGTGAGGCCACACTGTACTAGACTCTGATTCTGAGCATGCTTTGCTAGAGAGAGACCCCCATACCTCTCTCTGAGGTGTGCAGCCACAGTGCATTATGCTCTGATTCTGAGCATGCTTTGCTAGAGAGAAACCCCCATACTTCAGTCTGAGGTGTGAGGCCACACTGTACTAGACTCTGATTCTGAGCATGCTTTGCTAGAGAGAGACACCCATACCACTCAGTGAGGTGTGAGGCCACACTGTACTAGACTCTGATTCTGAGCATGCTTTGCTAGAGAGAGAACCTCCATACCTCAGTCTGAGGTGTGAGGCCACACTGTACTAGACTCTGATTCTGAGCATGCTTTGCTAGAGAGAGACACCCATACCTCAGTCTGAGGTGTGAGGCCACACTGTACTAGACTCTGATTCTGAGCATGCTTTGCTAGAGAGAGAACCTCCATACCTCTCTCTGAGGTGTGAGGACACACTGTACTAGACTCTGATTCTGAGCATGCTTTGCTAGAGATAGACACCCCCATACCTCAGTCTGAGGTGTGAGGCCACACTGTACTAGACTCTGATTCTGAGCATGCTTTGCTAGAGGGAGATACCCATACCTCATTCTGAGGTGTGAGGCCACACTGTACTATACTCTAATTCTGAGCATGCTTTGCTAGAGAGGGAACCTCCATACCTCTCTCTGAGGTGTGCAGCCACAGTGCATTATTCTCTGATTCTGAGCAGGCTTTGCTAGTGAGAGAACCTCCATACCACTCAGTGAGGTGTGAGGCCACACTGTACTAGACTCTGATTCTGAGCATGCTTTGCTAGAGAGATACCCCCATACCTCTCTCTGAGGTGTGCAGCCACAGTACATTATGCTCTGATTCTGAGCATGCTTTGCTGGAGAGAAACCCCCATACTTCAGTCTGAGGTGTGAGGCCACACTGTACTAGACTCTGATTCTGAGCATGCTTTGCTAGATAGAGACACCCATACCTCAATCAGAGGTGTGAGCCACACTGTATTAAACTCTCAGTCTGAGCATGCTTTGCTAGAGAGAGAACCTCCATACCTCTCTCTGAGGTGTGCAGCCACAGTGCATTATGCTCTGATTCTGAACAGGCTTTGCTAGTGAGAGAACCTCCATACCACTCAGTGAGGTGTGAGGCCACACTGTACTAGACTCTGATTCTGAGCATGCTTTGCTAGAGAGAGACCCCCATACCTCTCTCTGAGGTGTGCAGCCACAGTGCATTATGCTTTGATTCTGAGCATGCTTTGCTAGGGAGAAACCCCCATACTTCAGTCTGAGGTGTGAGGCCTCACTGTACTAGACTCTGATTCTGAGCATGCTTTCCTAGAGATAGACACCCATACCACTCAGTGAGGTGTGAGGCCTCACTGTACTAGACTCTGATTCTGAGCATGCTTTGCTACAGAGAGAACCTCCATACCTCTCTCTGAGGTGTGAGGCCACACTGTACTAGACTCTGATTCTGAGCATGCTTTGCTAGAGATAGACACCTATACCTCTCTCTGAGGTGTGCAGCCACAGTGCATTATGCTCTGATTCTGAGCATGCTTTGCTAGAGAGAAACCCCCATACTTCAGTCTGAGGTGTGAGGCCTCACTGTACTAGACTCTGATTCTGAGCATGCTTTGCTAGAGATAGACACCCATACCTCTCTCTGAGGTGTGCAGCCACAGTGCATTATGCTCTGATTCTGAGCATGCTTTGCTAGAGAGAAACCCCCATACTTCAGTCTGAGGTGTGAGGCCACACTGTACTAGACTCTGATTCTGAGCATGCTTTGCTAGAGAGAGACACCCATACCACTCAGTGAGGTGTGAGGCCACACTGTACTAGACTCTGATTCTGAGCATGCTTTGCTAGAGAGAGAACCTCCATACCTCAGTCTGAGGTGTGAGGCCACACTGTACTAGACTCTGATTCTGAGCATGCTTTGCTAGAGAGAGACACCCATACCTCAGTCTGAGGTGTGAGGCCACACTGTACTAGACTCTGATTCTGAGCATGCTTTGCTAGAGAGAGAACCTCCATACCTCTCTCTGAGGTGTGAGGACACACTGTACTAGACTCTGATTCTGAGCATGCTTTGCTAGAGATAGACACCCCCATACCTCAGTCTGAGGTGTGAGGCCACACTGTACTAGACTCTGATTCTGAGCATGCTTTGCTAGAGGGAGATACCCATACCTCATTCTGAGGTGTGAGGCCACACTGTACTAGACTCTAATTCTGAGCATGCTTTGCTAGAGAGGGAACCTCCATACCTCTCTCTGAGGTGTGCAGCCACAGTGCATTATTCTCTGATTCTGAGCAGGCTTTGCTAGTGAGAGAACCTCCATACCACTCAGTGAGGTGTGAGGCCACACTGTACTAGACTCTGATTCTGAGCATGCTTTGCTAGAGAGATACCCCCATACCTCTCTCTGAGGTGTGCAGCCACAGTACATTATGCTCTGATTCTGAGCATGCTTTGCTGGAGAGAAACCCCCATACTTCAGTCTGAGGTGTGAGGCCACACTGTACTAGACTCTGATTCTGAGCATGCTTTGCTAGATAGAGACACCCATACCTCAATCAGAGGTGTGAGCCACACTGTATTAAACTCTCAGTCTGAGCATGCTTTGCTAGAGAGAGAACCTCCATACCTCTCTCTGAGGTGTGCAGCCACAGTGCATTATGCTCTGATTCTGAACAGGCTTTGCTAGTGAGAGAACCTCCATACCACTCAGTGAGGTGTGAGGCCACACTGTACTAGACTCTGATTCTGAGCATGCTTTGCTAGAGAGAGACCCCCATACCTCTCTCTGAGGTGTGCAGCCACAGTGCATTATGCTCTGATTCTGAGCATGCTTTGCTAGAGATAAACCCCCATACTTCAGTCTGAGGTGTGAGGCCACACTGTACTAGACTCTGATTCTGAGCATGCTTTGCTAGAGAGAGACCCCCATACCTCTCTCTGAGGTGTGCAGCCACAGTACATTATGCTCTGATTCTGAGCATGCTTTGCTAGAGAGAAACCCCCATACTTCAGTCTGAGGTGTGAGGCCACACTGTACTAGACTCTGATTCTGAGCATGCTTTGCTAGAGAGAGACCCCCATACCTCTCTCTGAGGTGTGCAGCCACAGTGCATTATGCTCTGATTCTGAGCATGCTTTGCTAGAGAGAAATCCTCATACTTCAGTCTGAGGTGTGAGGCCTCACTGTACTAGACTCTGATTCTGAGCATGCTTTGCTAGAGAGAGACCCCCATACCTCTCTCCGAGGTGTGCAGCCACAGTGCATTATGCTCTGATTCTGAGCATGCTTTGCTAGAGAGGGAACCTCCATACCTCTCTCTGAGGTGTGCAGCCACAGTGCATTATTCTCTGATTCTGAGCAGGCTTTGCTAGTGAGAGAACCTCCATACCACTCAGTGAGGTGTGAGGCCACACTGTACTAGACTCTGATTCTGAGCATGCTTTGCTAGAGAGATACCCCCATACCTCTCTCTGAGGTGTGCAGCCACAGTACATTATGCTCTGATTCTGAGCATGCTTTGCTGGAGAGAAACCCCCATACTTCAGTCTGAGGTGTGAGGCCACACTGTACTAGACTCTGATTCTGAGCATGCTTTGCTAGATAGAGACACCCATACCTCAATCAGAGGTGTGAGCCACACTGTATTAAACTCTCAGTCTGAGCATGCTTTGCTAGAGAGAGAACCTCCATACCTCTCGCTGAGGTGTGCAGCCACAGTGCATTATGCTCTGATTCTGAACAGGCTTTGCTAGTGAGAGAACCTCCATACCACGCAGTGAGGTGTGAGGCCACACTGTACTAGACTCTGATTCTGAGCATGCTTTGCTAGAGAGAGACCCCCATACCTCTCTCTGAGGTGTGCAGCCACAGTGCATTATGCTCTGATTCTGAGCATGCTTTGCTAGAGAGAAACCCCCATACTTCAGTCTGAGGTGTGAGGCCACACTGTACTAGACTCTGATTCTGAGCATGCTTTGCTAGAGAGAGACCCCCATACCTCTCTCTGAGGTGTGCAGCCACAGTGCATTATGCTCTGATTCTGAGCATGCTTTGCTAGAGAGAAACCCCCATACTTCAGTCTGAGGTGTGAGGCCACACTGTACTAGACTCTGATTCTGAGCATGCTTTGCTAGAGAGAGACCCCCATACCTCTCTCTGAGGTGTGCAGCCACAGTGCATTATGCTCTGATTCTGAGCATGCTTTGCTAGAGAGAAATCCTCATACTTCAGTCTGAGGTGTGAGGCCTCACTGTACTAGACTCTGATTCTGAGCATGCTTTGCTAGAGAGCGACCCCCATACCTCTCTCCGAGGTGTGCAGCCACAGTGCATTATGCTCTGATTCTGAGCATGCTTTGCTAGAGAGAGGCCCCCATACCTCTCTCTGAGGTGTGCAGCCACAGTGCATTATGCTCTGATTCTGAGCATGCTTTGCTAGAGAGAAACCCCCATACTTCAGTCTGAGGTGTGAGGCCACACTGTACTAGACTGTGATTCTGAGCATGCTTTGCTAGAGAGAGACCCCCATACCTCTCTCTGAGGTGTGCAGCCACAGTGCATTATGCTCTGATTCTGAGCATGCTTTGCTAGAGAGAGACCCCCATACCTCTCTCTGAGGTGTGCAGCCACAGTGCATTATGCTCTGATTCTGAGCATGCTTTGCTAGGGAGAAACCCCCATACTTCAGTCTGAGGTGTGAGGCCTCACTGTACTAGACTCTGATTCTGAGCATGCTTTCCTAGAGATAGACACCCATACCACTCAGTGAGGTGTGAGGCCTCACTGTACTAGACTCTGATTCTGAGCATGCTTTGCTACAGAGAGAACCTCCATACCTCTCTCTGAGGTGTGAGGCCACACTGTACTAGACTCTGATTCTGAGCATGCTTTGCTAGAGATAGACACCCATACCTCTCTCTGAGGTGTGCAGCCACAGTGCATTATGCTCTGATTCTGAGCATGCTTTGCTAGAGAGAAACCCCCATACTTCAGTCTGAGGTGTGAGGCCTCACTGTACTAGACTCTGATTCTGAGCATGCTTTGCTAGAGATAGACACCCATACCTCTCTCTGAGGTGTGCAGCCACAGTGCATTATGCTCTGATTCTGAGCATGCTTTGCTAGAGAGAAACCCCCATACTTCAGTCTGAGGTGTGAGGCCACACTGTACTAGACTCTGATTCTGAGCATGCTTTGCTAGAGAGAGACACCCATACCACTCAGTGAGGTGTGAGGCCACACTGTACTAGACTCTGATTCTGAGCATGCTTTGCTAGAGAGAGAACCTCCATACCTCAGTCTGAGGTGTGAGGCCACACTGTACTAGACTCTGATTCTGAGCATGCTTTGCTAGAGAGAGACACCCATACCTCAGTCTGAGGTGTGAGGCCACACTGTACTAGACTCTGATTCTGAGCATGCTTTGCTAGAGAGAGAACCTCCATACCTCTCTCTGAGGTGTGAGGACACACTGTACTAGACTCTGATTCTGAGCATGCTTTGCTAGAGATAGACACCCCCATACCTCAGTCTGAGGTGTGAGGCCACACTGTACTAGACTCTGATTCTGAGCATGCTTTGCTAGAGAGAGACACCCATACCTCAGTCTGAGGTCTGAGGCCACACTGTACTAGACTCTGATTCTGAGCATGCTTTGCTAGAGAGAGAACCTCCATACCTCTCTCTGAGGTGTGAGGCCACACTGTACTAGACTCTGATTCTGAGCATGCTTTGCTAGAGAGAGAACCTCCATACCTCTCTCTGAGGTGTGAGGACACACTGTACTAGACTCTGATTCTGAGCATGCTTTGCTAGAGATAGACACCCCCATACCTCAGTCTGAGGTGTGAGGCCACACTGTACTAGACTCTGATTCTGAGCATGCTTTGCTAGAGAGAGACACCCATACCTCAGTCTGAGGTGTGAGGCCACACTGTACTAGACTCTGATTCTGAGCATGCTTTGCTAGAGAGAGAACCTCCATACCTCTCTCTGAGGTGTGAGGCCACACTGTACTAGACTCTGATTCTGAGCATGCTTTGCTAGAGAGAGACACCCATACCTCAGTCTGAGGTGTGAGGCCACACTGTACTAGACTCTGATTCTGAGCATGCTTTGCTAGAGAGAGAACCTCCATACCTCTCAGTGAGGTGTGAGGCCACACTGTACTAGACTCTGATTCTGAGCATGCTTTGCTAGAGAGAGAACCTCCATACCTCTCTCTGAAGTGTGAGGCCACACTGTACTAGACTCTGATTCTGAGCATGCTTTGCTAGAGAGAGACACCCATACCTCAGTCTGAGGTGTGAGGCCACACTGTACTAGACTCTGATTCTGAGCATGCTTTGCTAGGGAGAGAACCTCCATACCTCTCAGTGAGGTGTGAGGCCACACTGTACTAGACTCTGATTCTGAGCATGCTTTGCTAGAGAGAGATGCTCCATACCACTCAGTGAGGTGTGAGGCCACACTGTACTAGACTCTGATTCTGAGCAGGCTTTGCTAGTGAGAGAACCTCCATACCACTCAGTGAGGTGTGAGGCCACACTGTATTAGACTCTGATTCTGAGCATGCTTTGCTAGAGAGAGACACCCATACCTCAGTCTGAGGTGTGAGGCCACACTGTACTAGACTCTGATTCTGAGCATGCTTTGCTAGAGAGAGAACCTCCATACCTCTCAGTGAGGTGTGAGGCCACACTGTACTAGACTCTGATTCTGAGCATGCTTTGCTAGAGAGAGATGCTCCATACCACTCAGTGAGGTGTGAGGCCACACTGTACTAGACTCTGATTCTGAGCAGGCTTTGCTAGTGAGAGAACCTCCATACCACTCAGTGAGGTGTGAGGCCACACTGTATTAGACTCTGATTCTGAGCATGCTTTGCTAGAGAGAGACACCCATACCTCAGTCTGAGGTGTGAGGCCACACTGTACTAGACTCTGATTCTGAGCATGCTTTGCTAGAGAGAGAACCTCCATACCTCTCAGTGAGGTGTGAGGCCACACTGTACTAGACTCTGATTCTGAGCATGCTTTGCTAGAGAGAGATGCTCCATACCACTCAGTGAGGTGTGAGGCCACACTGTATTAGACTCTGATTCTGAGCATGCTTGGCTAGAGAGAGACACCCATACCTCAGTCTGAGGTGTGAGGCCACACTGTACTAGACTCTGATTCTGAGCATGCTTTGCTAGAGAGAGATGCTCCATACCAATGCACACAAAGTCCGTTCTGTGAATCGACGGAAGGAGTTGCGTGCAGGAAATTCTGTTAATCGGGCCTGGGGTAGCTGTAGGCCTGCTCTGGCTTGTTGGCCTGACACACTTTGGATTCTGGAACTTGTAGTTTGAACTTTTATATCATAAACATCGGTCTGCAGAATCCATCCTGCCATTACCCAGGAACCCACATGGCATGGAGCCACGTGGCAGTTTAGATTTGGTTATCGTACTTTTACAAATATTTATTTCCAGAAAATAGAATGTTATTTGGGGGGCATAGGAGCATTTCCTGAGCGTTCTATCATTCGTAACACTGGGATTGGAACCTTTACTTCTGTTTTCATAATCCCCTTGATTTGGAGTTTTAATGGAAGAAGCCGGATTCACCTCTGCCGAAACCTTGCAACAAACATGTCTGCATTTGTATTGCCGAAGGCCACGCATCTATCTTGAAAGTTTCCAAAAGTGGCATGATGTGAAGGGGAACACAGGTTTCTATGACGAGCACAATGTGTGGTCTATTTCATGACATAGCAGGGCATGTTGAGAGTGTTTTTCCCGATTACATTTTAATAATAATTGTTTTTAAAACAGCTGACTATTTACAATAGTCTTCAAGTAGAAGACCCCTAATTGACAGCTTTGAATTGCTTGGCATGTAGATTGCAACCACTGCCGTGGGCGTCTTGGCACACGTGTGCCAGCTGTATCCCAATGGATGCCTGGACAACGCCTAAAGCTAACGACCTCTAAACAGAGGCACACTTCTTTGTAAGGATTTGGCGATGGGGGTCAAGGTTAAAGAAAGTGCTCCTTTTGTAAATAATTCTGCCTTGGCAAATGTTGCTCATAGCTATTTTGAAACCTGGCAGCTATGCAAAATACACTGTTTTGTTGCATTTTTATTTTTCAAAAAGGCCTCCTGCGTAGTTTGTGAAAATTGACAACACAGAAGCTGTTGTACTCTTCTTGGTTATTGCATTTATTACAGATAGATAACTGGTGCAAATGAAGTCTGAAAACAGAAGTTAATTTGTTACCAGATAGAATAAGGGATGTCCAACTCCAGGCCTCAAGGGCAGGACCCATGTTGGGGTTTCCGGATACCCCTCATTAATATTAATGAGATAAATTTGCATACAATTATGCACATTTTTCTTCATGAATATTAATGAAGGACATCCAGAAAACCCATCAAGATTCCGGCCCTCGAGGACCACAGCTGGACCACCCAAATCGTTGTTGTGCTCTTTACCATCCTCAAGGAAATGGTCACATTGAAAAAAGCAATTGGGTAATTAAAGAAAGTATACCGTTGGTTGTATGTTCACGTTTGTTGTCTGGCATCATCTTCCCATTTTGTGTAGACATGGAGGGAACTCGCACAAAAACGTGTGTTTGGACAGGTTTTCTCCATGTCCACACAATCTAATTCCTAGTCCGATGGAAAGCAGATGCAAGCACCTCGACCCTGAGTTCCTGCACAGTTTACATGTGGCCACATGGAAACACACCAGTGAAAAAGTATTTAAAAATGTGGTGCCTTGATCATAGAATTTTTTGTGTGCTGAAATGTGGCTTTGCACAGATTCACAGATCGTACTCTGCGTGTATTTCCTTGACTTTGCATGCTGTCAAGCACTGTGCGTGATACTCCACGCAAAGTGTGGGACGGGCCTATGCAAAGAAATAAATAGGGGGCGGAACATGCATACTACCCATTCTCCCTGAAAAATTAGGAAGAACAAGGAATACTGTGGGTGTGTTGAGGGATGGGCCATGCAGTGAAATAACCAAATTCATGGAATCCAACGTGCAACTTCACATCGGCAAAAGTAACATGCAAACTTTGTGAACTCACAGCCACATGATAGGAGGCACAGAGCACTATGCACATAGGATCCAATGTGCAAAGGTAAGATTGACATAGCAATTTAGGGGTGATGGCATGTGGTTGCGGTGCCGCTTGGAGTTAGGGGTGATCATGAGCCGATTAGCGGGGTGCAGTCTTGAATTACGGAGGTTTGTGTGCAGATTTTCCGGGCGCTGCCATGAGTTACATCATTAGGGTGCAGTTTTGGGTTACGGGAGTTCGTACGCAGTGTCGCCTGGGTGCTGCCTTGGTTGCAGGGTGACGTACCGCAGTATTACGTGGTGCTTGATGGTGGGGATTTTGTAGGCACAAAGGTCAGTATATGATGCTTGTTTTGGTTTGCGGGGGGGCGCATAGTGGCTGTTTTGGGTGCAACTTGCACTTCGGGTTACTTTGAGGTTATAAATCCATGAATACGCGGGGCGCGCAAAAAACCTTTGTGAACAAGCATGCATAAAATTGTTTTACGCGCTCAATACTTTGCAGGGTCTTTGTGTGTTTTCTATGAATCAGGCCCTTAGTGAGGAAGATTGCCTGGTGTGGGTTTTTGTCGATGTTAGCATGTGAAGAAAATATCCAATGTTGTGTAGCAGTGAATTGAAGTCATGAGCATTATGGTGTGGAGCAGAAAACCGATTTAACTTCAAGGGCCTCCCGGACATAATAGTAGATGCCAGGAATTGTGATATTGAAGAGCATGATGGGTAGGGTTGCAATTACCTGGGGAGTTCATGAGTGTCAGTTGCCTGATGGGTGCTTCCAGGGGTTCTTCCAGCTAAGGGTGTTTGGAAATATAGTAATGTTTAGTGGTGTGTTGAAGTGGACACGGATTGGGAGTCAAAGTGTTAACTTTGATGACCCAATTATTTTCAGTATGGATAAGGAATTAAACAAGTTCAGGATGGGTAGACATGTGTGGTGAGGAGTGTGAAGGGAAATATTACTGACTGATAACTCCAGATACAAAGGTGTAAATGTGAAGTTAGACATGGATCACACCCCGATTTAGGGGATCCAGCCTACTAATGGAGAGAGTATCAGAGGAAGGAGTAAGAGGTTACCTGATAGGTTCAAAAGAGGTTTATTGTCTTTTGTACACTTTTTTGTTTTCTAGATTATGTAGAATAGTAATGTGTATATATAAAAATGAGAATGGGGTAAATATGGCGCGCGAGTGTTACTGAATATTTGATAGTTGGTAATTGTATTTTATTTCATTTGAATAAGTATGTAGTGTTGTTGAGCACATTGTACCCAGTAACATGTAGTTAGAATGGTATCATTATGGTAAGTGTAAAGCATCTTCAGTGGGGACAGAGGGAACGGGTGAAACAGGTAAGTGCAAGGTTGAGGAATCTTTTAGAAAGAGCCATTCGTCTGTTCATCCTTGTAGTAATGAGGCCAATGAAAGAGAAGGGCATATCCCTCTTTCATTTACTCATCTACATTAATATGTCCAATTTGTGACTTGTATGATGCTTAACATACTTACAGTGCCCCTCGGTCTAAAGACTTGTGTGCCCTGTCGACCTCACGCATTAGGTATCAGCATCATTCCTCAGTGACCATCCATCCAGGGTTATTCTGGGCACTTTCTTCTCCCCTACCTCTTTCCCCACCTGCGGTGTCCCCCAGGTCTCCAACCTCCATCCCTGGATCTTTAACACTTACCTTGCTCCTCTAGCACACCTAATACCCACCTTCTCCCCTAACTTCCAGTATTACGCAGATGACACACCACTCTTCTTCAAACTTCCCTCGGACCCTCTCCTTATTCTTGCATCATTCCTGACTGCCTATCTGCCATCCAGTCCTGGTGCACTTCCAACGATCTCTGCCTCAATGACAGCAACACTGCGATCCTTCCTATTGGGACTCCTGCTCCCTCTTTCATCCCCTCACTCTGGCCATCCGCTATGGGCTCTCCCCCTTGTCCTTCATTCGAAACCACAAATCTTGGAATCATCTTCGATTCCTCTCTTTCCTTCCTCCCTCGCATTCAGGACCTTGCCAAGAAGTCCCACTTTCAACTCTTCCTTCTCAAAGCAATTCTCCCTTTTCTCACTTTCCCCCAGATGCTCAATGTTACCAGAGCTCAGGTTCTCTCTAGGCTAAACTACTGCAATAGCCTCTTCCTGAATCTTCCCTCTTCCTCTCTACGACCCCTGCAGCTAATCCAGAATAAGGCAGCAAGACTTATCCTTGGCCTCAAGCCCAGTGACCGCATCTCTCCAGCCCTAAAAACTCTCCACTGGCTCCCGGTTGCTGCATGGATCAACTTCAAACCCCTCTGCATCATCCATAAGGCTGTCTGGGGCCGCGGACCACGCTATCTACAACTTGCTCTTACTAAATGCTCTCCCTTCAGACTTTTACGTTCCTCTGGTACCAACTCTCTGTGTGTCAAGTGCTTCGCTAAAGAGAGGTCTGGTGGCCATACTCTTTCCTCAGCTGGCTCCCTCTTACAGAACTGCCTCCCTCCTCCTCTTTGCCTTGAGCCAGATTTCCTCAATTTCCTTTTCACTGCCTCCTTCCTCTGCTAATCCCAGTTACTGCGATTGGTGACTAGGGCCTTTATGTGTCCTTCTGGGCGCTGCCCCCCCCACACCCAATCACCTTCAGCCTCTGCCAGCACTTGCCTTGGCACTTCACTGGCCTATGCCACTGTAGGCCTGCACTTACCTATTTATTGGCTGCTGCTAACCTCTCCCTAGCACTTCCTCCTCTGGGCAGTTACGTCTCCTGCTCACTCCCAAGCACGGGCACTCCTTGCACTTACCCCCACTGCGCCTTCTCCTCTTCTCTACTCTCCCTGCACTTGAACGTTCTGAACGCTCACAAGGCCTTGTAGGTCCGTCTTTATCCTTCATTGTTTTGAATCCCATGCTCCCTCCCTGTGGTCACTTTACTTGCTGTATAAACACACAGTAAATAAATGTTGTTCTATGAGATCCTGAAATAATACCTAGTTCTCACTGCAGATTGTATCTGAAATAGTTATAAACTTTATAATTGTTGTTTTTATAACGTGCTGAAGAAGTTTCTAAGCACAGACCAAGGATTCGAACTTGTGTTGCTCTGCGTCCTCTTGCTTCCAAGATGATTGTGTTGCCACTGAACCATGCCAATGTGTCTGCAGGTGCTTCCCAGGCAGGGGAGCAACGAAACCTACATTTCGGGGGTGGCTAAGTGGTGATGGGAGGGACCATTTGAGAAAATAGGCAGGGCAAAACTGGAGGCTGCGCCGGTATTGTTATACCCCCCCCCCATGGTCTGGTGTGGGGACCAACTATCAAATAGTATATTTTAAGGCACAATATGCAGAAAGGCGATGGAAGTCTTTCTTGAAAGTAGCAGCTTTAAAGTTTTACTGCGTTTGTTGAAGTAATTTTTCTGAACAAACACAGTAAAACTTTAACACTTCAAGTTTTGGGAAAGGCTTCCCTTACCTCTCTTCCTAACAAAATGCAAGTGCGCACATCTAGGGGTGCAAATAGGCTAAAATGTAGGCGTGGGCTACCCCTTCAAATGTTAGGATAGGCGCTAACTTCAGAGACAGTGGAGGAATGGCAAACGTACTTGTGTAGGGGCATCTAACTTCTTTACTCCTTGAAATGCGACTATGCTAATGCAGCGTCAATGTTACAATCAGTTAACTCTCTCCTTTAAGTCTGAAACACCCACTTCGTGCAGATCCTGAAGGTCCTAGAAAGTGTGAAAATGTCAGATGGTGTGCAATGAAAGATTCTATTTCATAGCATAACAGGACATAGCAGAGTCTGGGGCAGTACCCTGGACACCCCCTAGCAAATTCAGTGACAACGAACAAGAGCAGAGAACATGTAATGTTGGTTTTACCACAGTGAGTCTGCTGTACTAGAATCTCTGCTGCACTGACTGGCTGGTGAGACTATGTCTGCCTGTCAAATCAAGTGATGCAAGACTGGGGGAGGGCCAGTGCAGCAATAATGCAATTCTATTGGACAGTATTGGAGCTACTAGCAGCGGAGCACAGGGGTACACCAATTTGTCCCTACACTTATTAAGACTGTCCTATTGTAAGGGTGTAAATGTAATCATTTATAAGCACTCCATTTTTGCAGTTGAAGTCAGGATGAGATTACATTATTTGCCGGGGATCACACACTTACACTAAACAGCAAAGCAGGGATTTTAACCAACTCTGCAATTTGGGCACGGTCACCTTCTTCTACGCTTAACTTGGAACAAATATTTAATTTTGGGGTGTCAAGGCCTACAATAATACTGTCCCATAGAGTTTACTTGCAAAATCCACACACTGCATAGTAAAGCATCATGACAACATGTAAGTCTGTATTGCAGCAGCATGTTGGGCCAAAATAATATCAGTGTACCTTTTATTTTCCACATCCTGAATGTAAACCTATAAGATGCAAAAGGCAAAATATCTATTTACCCACTTCATTTTCAGAGCTTTAAGACACACAATGAAAGAAGTTGTGTAATAAACTCACTTAGGTTTGGAGATTCATCACAAACCTCCAGCATGTTGTTAAATATGGTTTTAAGAACATTCAACTACGGACAGCAAAGCAAACTTTACTTTTTAGCAAGTCAAGCTATTAGACGTTATGGGTATGAACGCATTTTCAAAGGGTGCATTATTGAGTTGCTCGCTTTAACAGTCCCAGTTTTGCAAGGTGACTGGTGGTCTTTCAGTTGGAAATTCACCATCATGCATAAGAAAGGCTTTGCTGCTGATGACAAAAGAAAGGTGTTGTGGAGTTCATTAGGGCCAGGGCGCAGCCTGTGCGTCTGGGGGGTGAGGGGGAGGAGTGGCTGGGGGGAGGGGCTGTGGCTCGGGAAACAGGCAGTACTTGATCATCCGAGACGAGCAGATAGTAGGTTTGCCACAGAAGAAAGAAAATGCACCACCAGGACTGCGTACCTGATCCTTTCAACTGTTAAAGGCTCTTTCTGGAAGCCCTGCCCCTCAGCTAACATTTGGGGTGGGGGGTCAGCCCGGTCAGCTCAATGACGTTGCGCACCCAGTGCTCCCAGGAAAGTGAGGCTACTCTAGGATCTCCAGCATGTAGGATTATTGGATTTGTTAGGAAAGAAATACTTTTGTGGTGATTATACTTTTGTAGGAAAGTTACTCATTTAATTGTTTGTAAAAGTGCAGTAGATCTAGTTTGCCAGAAATGTAATTGAAAACTGTTAACCAGGAAACGCAACTTAACCTTGCTTGGGAGGCGCCCTGAAGGCCATTGGGGCCTGGTCCTCCTGCTATACAAAAATACCTAAATCAAGTGAAGGTGGGGATGGGGGAAGCTGAGACAGGACATGCCCCTTTTTACCCCCTATATCCTCTAAACATGACTCTTCTGCTTTCATTTTTCCTCTGCACTCTACCACTTCCATCCGGCTGCGGCGTTTGGGGGGTGGGGTGAGAGAGCGCATGAGTGTGTGTGTAAGAGAGAAACAGAGAGAGAGAGAGAGGAATTTTCTGTGCTCCAGAACCAGCCGCAGCCCCCTTTCCTTCGCCTCCCTCCTCTCCACGTCTCTGTTAGTCTCCTCTGCCCCCACCCTCCCCCCCCCCACTCCCACCTCCTCTGCCTCCCATGACTCTTTCCTGCCAGTACAATAGAATGCCACTTCATTGGCTTAGCAAGTCAGACAGGTCACTATTGGCTCATTAAATGATCCAATTAAAAAACAAAGCACTAATCACAGGCTTCATACACACTGCTTTTCAGGTTACTTATGCTTGAATACAATGTTTCCTTTTTCCAGGTCTACCATGGATGCTCGCTCTCGCTCTCTCTCTTGCTCTCTCATTCTCTTTCTCTCTTGCACATTGTTTTCTCTCTCGCTTTCTCTCTCTCTCTTTCTCTATCTTGCCTGCTCTCTCATTCTCTTCTCCTTCTCTCTCTCTCTTGCTCTCTAACTCTCTTTTCTTTCTCTCTCTTTTTCTCCCTCATTCTCTTCTCTTTCTCTCTTTCTCTTTCTGTCTCGCGCTCTCATTCTCTTCTTTCTCTCTTGCTCTGTCTTTCTCTATCTCTCATTCTCTTCTCCTTCTTTCGTTCACTCTCTCTCTTCTCTCTCATCCCCCTTTTATGCTTAAATAAAAAGTTTCAAGTTGCCAGGTCTACCATAGTTGCTCGCTCTCTCTCGCTCTCTCTCTCCATCTCACTCTCTCCCTCGTTCTGTCTCTTGCTCGCTCTCTTATTCTCTTCTCTTTCTCTTTTTAGCTCTCGCTCTCTTGTTCTCTTCTCTTTCCTCTCTCTCTCTTTCTCTCTCATTCTTTTCTTTCTCTTTCTCTCTCGCTCTCTCATTCTATTCTCTTACTCTCTCCCACTCCCTCTCTTCCCTCGCATTCCCCTTTTGTGCTTAAATAAAATGTTTCAATTTTTCCATGTCTACCATGGTTGCACGCTCTCTTTCGCTCTCTCTCTCCATCTCTCTCTCTACTCTCTTTCTGTCTCTTGCCTGCTCTCTTATTCTATTCTCTTTCGCTCTCTCTTTTTCTTTCGCTCTCATTCTCTTCTCTTTCTCTCACTCTTTCTCTCTTTCACTATCTTTCATTCTCTTATCTTTCCCTCCCTCACTCTCTCTCTTCTCTCTCATCCCCCTTTTATGCTTAAATTAAATGTTTCAATTTTACAGATCTACCATTATGTCTCTCTCTCTCTCTCTCTCTCTCTCTCTTGATCTCTCTCTCTCTCTCTTTCTCTTTCTCTCTTTCGCTATCTTTCATTCTCTTCTCTTTCGCCCCCTCACTCTCTCTCATCCCCCTTTTATTAACTTTGACAGATCATCCAGTATTGCTCTCTCCAGCTCTGATTCTAATCCCCTCTCCCTCATACGCCCGTTCTCCTCTTCTTCCACCCTCGTTCTCCCCTTTTCCCTTCCTCACTCATTCGCTCCACCTCTGTCCGATTTCCTCTAATTCCTCTCGCTCGTCGGCCCCCCACCTTTCCTTCTCTCTTATTCTCTTTCTCTCTTGCTCTCTCTATCTCTGTCCAACTGCCTCTTCATTTTCCTCCCGGTCTCCCCCTCTATCCTCTGGTCAATCCCCGTTTCTCACTTCCCTTCCTTCTCTCTCCCCTCCAAGACCTCTGGCGCATCACACACTTAGGTTTCCCTCTACCCGATGCTCCCTCCTCTGCATCATTTCTCCAGCCTCATCTCCTTGTCTCCATGTCATCTTTCTCCCTGTGTCTCTGTCTTCCTAACCTTCTGTCTTAACAATTCTTAACGTCTCTCCTCACCCTCTGTTTTCCATCACCCTACTTCTCCATCTTCCTACTTCCATCCCTCATTACCAAGCCACTCTACCCTTTATGTACCTGGGCCCCTCCTACACTCCTCCTATCTCTATTCCCCTATTCATCTCCATCCATATTTCTCTTCATACTTTGGTCTCCACATCTCCTTTTCTATAACCTCTTAAACGTTCCTCCCTTCCTCTTTGTCTCCAATCTGCCACTCCTTATATATCCCTCACAACATTGCCTCCCTAACTGCTTTCCCCTTTCTCTTAGCCTCCTTTTCCCCTGCCACCCCCACCCGTCGCCTCCATGCTTCGGTGTTGCCCGCATGCAGGAGTGGCCATGGTTTCTGCGCCCTTCGTGATTCGGAAGCTGAAACCCATCACCAGTGTGCCTGGCACAGCTCAGAGGATAGATGGTAAAGAGTTAGGGAGTTCAGTGAGTGCTTGAGGTGTGTGTTGCATGTAATCTGGAGAGAGGGAGGGAGTTGAAGGATGCAATTGTAGAATTTGGGGGGTCAGTTTTGATAGCAGGTGGAGAGTTGGGTATTAGCAACACAATATTATTGCAAATCTTACAACATACTGTATAGAATACAGGCATAGCCTCAGTCACCAGTTTGAGCCAGTGCTTGTATTCACATTCGGCCTGACTGCTTCACAACTTGGCATGACAGAGCGCATCACTCCACAGAGTGAGATAGCCCTTTAAGTGAGTGATGACATGCATCAGACTATGAAATAGACAGCATTCTCGAGGATGACATGGGCAAGCCATTCTGATCTTGACAGAGTCTAGCACAAAAGTAAGCAGATACCAAGGTCTCATATGGACAGACCTGTGCAGTTTTATTTTCATGGGTGCTTCATGTTACTAGCGCTATCAAGGAGTTAATGAGCCGGTAGGTACTTGTGTGCTTGACAGATATTCCAATGCATTCTCAATTCTTGGGATAAGATGTTAAACCAAGGGTCCAGGCATGTTTCTTACCATAGATGGCTGTTCTTCTGGACTATGTGGTAGTGATCTTTACACTGCCGGGTGGCAGATTGACAAACCAGCACTAAAAAGCCATTGATTTCTAATAAGCATCTACATTTCACAACTAGTACAGAGTTAGGAACTGGAGGAACCAATACAAAAGAGCAGTGTGTGGTTCTCGCTGAAGCCTGCTCAACAGATCTTCTGAAAGTGCCAAGTAGACGTGGTTCACCCTGGAGGTAGCCACAGAGATGAAAGCGAGTGGCCATAGTGGGACGGCCAGGAAAATTACTATACACTTTACTGAGTTCAGATCAAATATGTATGGTCGACTGTGTGCTTCAAGTGTGAGGCGATCGTCCATCAAGGTTACCAGGCCCATCACTAGTTTTGAGTTCTTTGGCTCACCATCATCGTTCTCCTCCAACTGGAATCATGTAAGGTGCCCTGAGAAAGGTGTCCGTCATTGATGTTCTCAAGATAATTTCGCCCATTTTGTCTCACTTGCATCCTCACACAATTCTGAAGGAACAATTAAAATGAGCTCCTTCGACCCTTGAACTTCGTAGTGCAGTAAGTATTCACCCCAAACTGTTCATGTTAGGAAACATCGGAGCAACGGCTTGAAGCAGGGAATTCTGGGGAAAACATACATATATGCCATTAGTTACATGCGACCTATGAAGCGAAGTGAGCTTGAGGCGTCCCTAGACAAAGTGAAATGCTTGCATAACATTCCTCAAGCAGTTATCAAGCAGTTGGAATGTTTAAATAACAGTTCCCAAGTGGTGCTAAGCGTTTCCCTTCTACTGGCAGTTATGTTATTCTCTAAGTATTGAGTAAACCACTTACTTGCTGTTTAATTCGCAAATTTAAATTGCTCATGCCCTATTCATGCCTGTGTAAAGCATTTTGGAAGCAGTTTCCTTGCTTAGTCAATGCTCAAGCAATGCCTGTCATTTTGACCTGGGCTCCTTTCCCTTAGCTGGAGGTCTAGGAGGCAGGGGCGCCGAGAACGGGGGGGGGGGCTGCGGGGCCCAGGCCCCCCCCCCCGGCCGAATGAAGTCGGGGCTGAGCCCCCCCCCCCAGGGCCGGAGAGAAGAGACGCCGTAAGGATGGCCCTTTGTTCCATCCATACCAAGTAAAAGCCGGGGGAAAACGATGTTTAGAAATTGTGGGACAGATGCAAAGCAAGAGGCTCTTGCTTTGCATCTGTCCCTCAATTTCAAAAAATTGTTTTGGGTTGGATATACTTCTACATCTGTGCACCGGGGTGCACAGATGTAGAGGTACACCCAACCCAAAACGATTTTTAGAAATGGAGGCACAGATGCACAACATATCTGTCCCTCAATTTCTAAAATTCGTTTTGGTTTCGGTGTATTTGTACATCTGTGCACCCCTGTTGGCAAGAGGGGTGCACAGATGTAGAGGTACACCCAAGCCATAAGGATTTTTAGAAATGGAGGCACAGATGCAAAGCAAGTCTGTCCCTCAATTTCTAAAAATCGCTTTGGGTTGGGTGTATTTGTACATCTGTGCACCCCTCTTTTGGGTTGGGTGTATTTGTACATCTGTGCACGCCTGTTGGCAAGAGGGGTGCACAGATGTAGAGGTACACCCAAGCCATAAGGATTTTTAGAAATGGAGGCACAGATGCAAAGCAAGTCTGTCCCTCAATTTCTAAAAATCGTTTTGGTTTGGGTGTATTTGTACATCTGTGCACCACTGTTGCCAAGAGGGGTGCACAGATGTAGAGGCACACCCAACCCAGAAGGATTTTTAGAAATGGAGGTACAGTTGCAAAGCGAGGGAGGGGGCAGGGAGCAGGGGCAGGGAGAGGGCAAATGAGACTGTTTGCATGTCTCTGAGTGTGCACGTGGTGAGGGTGAATGCTATGGGCGGGGAGCGGATGCGTATGAGCCAGCACTTTCTAGTAGAGCTGCCATTATTTGAAATGGGGCAATGCTGGTACTACTCAGCTAGCTGGCTATACTCTTGATGGGATAGTACTGCTGAAACAGGGCTTCTATAATTGTAATACTATGCTTTTGTTGAGGCAATGCTAGTTCATCTTAGTGGGGCTGCTATACTTTTGATGGGATAACACCAGCACTTCTCAGTTGAGCTGCTACACTCTTATTGACAAGGCCCCAGCACTTCTCAATAGATGTATTTCTTTTTATTTTAACTGGTTATTTATAATGCGTGTACTACCCAGAGGTTTATAAGCGTGGACTGAGGGAGCGAACCTGTGTTGCGCGGACCGAGGGAGCGAACCTGTGTTGCGCGGACCGAGGGAGTGAACCTGTGTTGCGCGGACCGATGGATCGAACCTGTGTTGCTCTGTGTCATCTTGCTTCCAAGGCTAGCATGTTGCCCCTGAGCTATCCTTCTGATACTCTAAAGATCTGAAGTACATTTAATGATACAGAACCAGAACTATTGAGCAAGTCTGTCATCATCAGAATAACTCAACACTGTTGTGGTTATACAAGAGCTCATATATTTAAAGGGATGGAATTACTCAGAATGTAGCAGCACTATTCCATAACACAAAGTTCTTAAACATAGTTAATGTGAAAATACTACACTTCTCACCGTTGGGACAGTACTGCCACTTCTCACAGAGGCTTCTACTCTTTTTATGGGGCAGCACTGATCCAGCCTACTGCTCGCATGCTCAGAGTTGTCATTTCTCAGCAGGACTGCAAGACTATACCATTGTGTTCTGTATTTTGAGTGCTTCTTCACCACCAATGTGGATTCATGGCTCTCTCCCAGTGTCTAAATAGTAGATCTGGCTACATTCAATTGGCAACAGGCATGTCCGGCGCTCCCTGCTGTCCATAAGCTGCTGCTCAGGATGTTGGGAGCCGTGATGGGGCAAGGAATAGAAGGATCGAGCCTGTAGGATAGCAGAATCGGCAGGGTCATAAAACCTGCTCACTCCTTCTGGAGGGGCCATGGGGCAAAATGAGCCTGATCCCACATACAGGAGGTTGTTACACCTTTATCTCTCCTGAATGAAAGAATGAGCTCTCAGACACAAGTTATCACCCCTGCACACGCAATGAATGAATATGGTATGGATCTATAGATCGAGAAAACTGGAGTGACAATTCACAGTGTTTTAACAGAAATATAATTGTCTTCCTAGATGGCAGACTGACTCCATTAATACACATGGGGTCACTGAGATGGCCGAGAGTGAAACTGTACGTTCAGTTGTGAGATTATCAGCAACGGGTATACTATGCTCCATGGTGTGAGGTGCCCACTCAATATATCACTCTGTTTAAAGGTGTGAGACCCATCTTGAATGCTTGCCCAAAGAGCCTTGGCCAGAGTTTCACACTAAAGAAGTGAGCATGTGATCCGGGGTCTGCAGCCCACACACACGCAGGGGATTCCCATGCTCCCACTTGCGGGATTTGCATCAAATTAGTGAGATTGTGCTCCAAGGTAGGAGGCACACGCACAGTCTTTGCTCTGACGTTTGACACACTCACAGGATGGGACAGCATTTCGTTCTCCCATCCTAGTTGTGTTGCTCTGCATTTTGAGGGCTACTACAACCTGGATGATTACAGAGGGGGGGTGGAGTAGGGGCAGTGATGGCTCACTGGAATGCAACTCGAAGGCTTAAATCTCCTTCTTACTTGACGTTAGTATATGCAGTACATGCTAGCCAATGTTTCCACTGTTCTGCACTTCGTTCGCATCCACCCCCCTGTGCGCCCTTGCACCAAGTTGGCGACTACATGCAAATTTGTGGTCCTATACCCCCCCCCCCCCCGGGAAATTCATAAGTCGGCCCCCCTGCTAGGAGGTACAGAGAGGTATGCTTCCACAACCTCATGCCTTACTAACCACACCGATCTGAAGAAGGAAAGTCAGTCAGAAGGTGATTTGAAAAGTGTCTTGACTCTCTGAACTGTTTGAGGAGAGTGGAACCCCTGATAAAGGTGTGGGGGGAGGGTAGCAGTACTTCTGTGTCCACAGGGTGATGTCAGAACCAAGGATGATTGACTGGGTGGATGAGATTTTGGTACTGTACAGAGTCCAGGAACGTCATTTCACCAAGAAGTGGCACTGCGCGGCCCTTGACCTCTGATGACATCGCTGGAAGTGATATGTCATTTGACCTCGCCCCCAAGTGACATCACGGCAAGTGGCGGCACACGACCTTCAGATGCATCTAACACCCTATTTCCAGGCACTCTCGTTTGAGCCAGACATATGACATAAAAGGAGGAGTGTTAAAGAAAGAGACCTGCTAGAGACATGCTGCTGTAGTCGAGCTCCCAGAGCCAGGCCATAAAGTGAGCAGCCCTTGTGTGTTCCTTTTAGCCTCAGCATAACTTGGGCTGCATCGACCTCATTATGGAATGTGGAGCCACAGGGAGCAAGGCTGTTGTCAAGTGTCGGTGGACTCTTGACAGACAGATATTGGAGAGCAGACAGTGCAGGGCCCTGTGGGACTCCACAAGTCAGAGGCTGATGCTGCAAAGCAAATGCTGGAAGAGGAACAAATTCCACGTGCCCAGATAGAAAGGTGAGGTGTTCCCCTCTGGCTACCGGGAGCTGCGCGGGCCCCACGCATCCTTATAGGGTGGGCATGGGTCCCAGCTTCTGGGGCAGCTTGATTCTTTGATCTGGCTAGAAGTAGGGACTCATTAAATGATGTCAGAGGGAAAGGGCCAGACCACAGCACGTCACTGTGTTGGCGGGGAGGAAGGGGCTTGTGTGCCTGGGATTAAAATCCTGCACAAAATGATGCTCTGTTCCATCTTGAACATCCCAATGATCTGGCGGAAGTGTGATGAAGGACTGCTCACTGGAAACCAGCCTTGTACACGCCCTTTATTCAACAATATGCAGAAACAATACTTCACCGTGTCCAAATAAATGCCTCGGTTATAACAAGCTTAATACCGGAGACCAGGCTCTGGGCGTGGCACCGGGATTCGAACCCCTGTTGCTGTACGTTGTCCTGCTTCCAAGATAAACGCGTTGTCCCTGAACTTATTGTATCACTGTATTTTTAAGAATACAGGTACCAGAATGCACAGTGCTTGGAGCTTAAAGCCAGTAAAGATTGAGCACCTCTCACCTGAAAGTCGCAGTTAATGTTTACCTAGTTCATTCCTGTTTTTTGGTGCAGTCATGTGGCACGTGGTGCCAGCCTCTGGTATTGCTAATGACCTCGGTCCTCAATAATAGCGTCCAGAACAAGCAAAAAGACCGTGAAAACGTGTACTTGCCAGTCCACTTTAAAGCCCAGCTGGGAGATCACATATCCACTAAGTGTGACTCTGATGCTCCCGCAGCTCGCCTATCCCCCTCCTGACTTTTACATGAATACAGGGACAAACATGAAAGCCCCCTTAGGAGCTGGAGCCTGCGAATGTGTATTGTGCGGTGCCTCCACCTGCCTCGGAATGTGTGTATGTGTGTATACTGCTTCACCATTTCTTGCTGTATATGTGGTCATGTGTGAATGCACTTGTGCGTGCATGTATGTGCGTGTGTGTGCATGCATACGTGTGTGTGTGCTTGTATGTGTGCACAAACATGTCTTTTGAGACATGTTCTGCCGAATGCTAGGATTCAGGAGGTAAACCCCGCTTTATGTTGTGTTTGTGGTGAGGTATTTCCTGCTGCCTCGACGAGCGTGTGTGTGTGTTTGTGTGTATGTGTGCAGTTGCTTCAGTTTTCCTCGCTGCATAGGTTCGTGTGTGTTAAGAGAAATGTGTTTAGAGAATGTATGAGTGTGGTGTGTGTGTGTGTGTGTGTGTGCGCGCGCGCTTGTACGTGTCGTGTGCACACATGTGTCTTTTTCCAATTGCCACGACTCAGGAGGTGTATTCCCTGCTGCTTCGTGTGTGGGTGGGGAGAGGTATTTTCTGCTGCCTCGATGAGCGTGTGTGTTTGTTTGTGTGCATGTGTGCAGTTGCTTCAGTGTTTCTCGCTGCATATGGGTTCGTGTGTTTAGATAATGTGTTTAGAGGATATGAGTGTGTGGTGTGTGTGTGCGTGTGTGTGCACGTACGCGCGCGCTTGTACGTGTGCACTAATGTGTCTTTTTCCAATTGCCACGACTCAGGAGGTGTATACGCTGCTGCTTCTTGTGTTGTGTGTGGAGTGGTATTTCCTGGTGTGCTGCTTCGATGAGCGCGCACGCGCTCGCAGTTGCGGCAATATTTCTTGCTGCATATGGGTTTGTGTGTGGTTAGATAACGTGTATGTGTGTGTGTGCTTGCACGTGTGCACACATGTGTCTTTCACCAATTGCTTTGAAGCCAGCCACGTCTCCGGAGGTATACCCTGCTGCTTCGTGTGTGTGGGGTGAGGTATTTCCTGCCCCCCCCCCCCATGATGAGGCATTCCCTGCTGTCTCCCCGGAGTGATGAAGTATTCCCTGCTGCCTTCTTGAGGGCTGCAAGGTATTCCCTGCACCCCCACCCCCTCCCCCGCTTTGCTGCTGCAGCTGTAAACCTCGTTTCCTGCGCGAGCCAGGCTCTCTCCGTGGTCGCCATGGTGACCATTAGCAGATAGCATGCTCTTTAATTAATACAGAGGGCTCCATGAGAGCTGGGCCAGGATCCCTGATGGAGATGTGCAGTGCTTTCCCGGTGATCACCCCTGCGCCCCCCGTATCCCCCTTCGGTGCACCCGGGAGTGCAGTGGAGCTCTCCACGGAAAGGTTCCTGCTGCAGGGCCTGGAGAGTGCAGAGGCGCACGTGCTCTGCTGGAGCAGATGGCGCTGCACTCTGTTTGCAGGCATTTTAAGATGACAAGGGCGGCTCTGATGTCTCACACCCCGAGTTATACACCCGTGCATTATGTGGTCTTTACTGTCTCCTGACCCTCAAAAGAGGTAACCTCACAGTCCCCACCCCCTCACCACAGGCTCAAACCACCCCCACCCCCCGGATCTCTAAGCCCAGTGTTTATTTCCCCAGATCTCACTGCCCCCAACTAGCCCCCCAACATTTGCCCATCTCCTTCATCGTCAATGTCTGCCCACCTCCCTGACCAAATGCAGGCCCCCATGCCAGCCTCGCTGCCCGAGAGGCGAGGTAGACTAGAATCCTACCCCTGCACATTCCTACATTAGTCTAACCTTTTAACAAATTATCCTGAAAGCACCCCCCCTGAAACGTCCAAAAGCCCGCTACAATTGGCACTTAATTCCCCACCTTCTATTCCCCCTAAATTATTTCCTCTACCCTTTGCCCCCCTGAAAGGTCTCGCCTCTTGGAGCATTTCCTTTACCCGCCACCTGCTATGGGGAGGTATCCCAAGAGTGGTACTCATACAAGAGTAACAGGAGGGGAGCAACAGTACGCCACAAGAGGTGTCCCACCTGGGTTTTTGGGATCTTGGTACATCAAGTGCCCCACCTACTCCTAATAGGGGAAGAATAGGGACTGTGGTGTGTGTCCCATTTGTGTGGGCCCATTGCCCCTTTAAGGAACAGCTTCATGACATCGTCATGACGTTACTCTAATAAAAGGGGCTCTGCTAGCATGTGAAAGGCAGTACAGCAGAGCCCCAGGAAGTGGCAACCCGTGTCTGCTTAGCCTAGCATTGCAGCCCCGGCCTGGGTTCCCCCAGAGCTGAGGCTGCAACAGCTGGGGGATCCCCAGCCCCACAGTATCCAGACCGGTGACCCGGACGAAGCAGGATGTCCCCTGCATGCAGTCCGCTGCGTGCCCGTAGCATTGGTGTATTATACGGTGAACCCGACACGTGGTGTGGCCCGTCCTGGTGACTGGAGGCAGACCACAACATTGGCGACAAGGCGGTCTGGGTCCAGCACACTTTCTAGTGTGCAACAGTGTAACAAAGCCTATGAGAAACAACGCATCCAGAAATACATGCAGGAAGGAATCAGGGGTGTCGCTAGGTCTGGAAAAGACCCGGGGCTACGCTAACGTCTGGGCTGTCGGGACTCGGGGCTAGCAAGCCTTTTGGTTGTCACTACTGAGCTTCTATCTAGGGATGTAACCAAAAGATGCAGTGCCATAGCCACACCACCCTAGCGGCCCCTCTGAAAGGAATGAATGCCAGCGACTTTATGCATAATAGCAAAAGCGAGGTAAAACTTTACGGTACGCCTCTCGCCTCCCCTTAGTGACACCCTGAAAGCTGTGATCCTCATTTCCCTCCCAGTAGCAATGAGTTACTTCACCAGTAGATACAGCCCTAAACAGAACACAGGAAATGTGGCAGAGGGCCCATCAAGTGCTTTGCATTATTTCCGAATGCCAAAGGTTTTACCACCCACCAAACTACAAGTTTCACTACCTAAACTCTTTCTAGCACCTGTTTTTCTGTGGAGGAAATGTCCTTTGCATAAATGCATTACCGCGTGTGGCACTACCTATGATATTATATGATTGGTTATTTATAATGCACTTAATACCCAGAGGTTTCTAAGCGCGGACCCAGGGATCGAACCTGTGTTGCTCCGTGTCGTCTTGCTTCCAAGGCAAGACTTTGCCCCTGAGCTATCCTCCCGAAACCCAAGAGGAAAGAAATGAAGATATAGTGAACACGGCAAAAACTGGACTTGTACCTAGTTTGCAGGACAGAGCACTAGGTTCTTACAACATGAAAGAAGCTTGTTGGCAGCTAGGGTGGATCCTCTCAGGCTAGGTGACAGGATGGGGAATCGCCTAGCCATCAGTCCTTTGCCAGTCTCTGTGCTGCTGGTGCACACCCTCCTTTCTCTCTGTGGCTTCTATGGTTTGCGTTTGTTGTGGTGCTATGGCGGGTATTTGCCTATGCCTGAATATTTCTCTGTCTCTCTCTTTTTCTCTCTCTCTCTCTCTCTCTCTCACTCTCTCTGTGTGTCTCTAATAATCAATTCAAACGCATTTCCATCGAAAAGCATTTTCATTGAATAATTTTCGTTGGATTTTAGGGTTAGGGTCAGGGTTAGAATTAGGGTTAGGGTTAGAGTTAGGATTAGGGTTAAGGTTAGAGTTAGGGTTAGGGTTAGGTTAGGTTTAGTGTTAAGGTTAGGGTAAGGGTTGGGTTTGGGTTAGAGGGGGTGACCTTGGGGGTTGGGGGGTTGGTAGGGAAGACCCCCCCAATAAACAATAAAACATTACATGAAGCTGGCCAGTGCCGAAATACTTTAAATATTTCAGCACTGGACTGCTCCATGTAAAGTTTTAACGTGAAGCAGGTTTCATCGAATTCCTATATTCGATGGACCAGTTCCGATGGAAATGTACCATGAAATGTAAAATAGAGTATATCAATGCATTTATTTTCGGTGATTTGAATTCGATGGATTTCTTTTTGTTGGAAAGATTATAAAACTCTCTCTCTCTCTCTCTCTCCCTCTCTCCCTCCCCCTCTCTCTCTCTCTCTCGTCCTCCTCTCTCTCTCTCTCTCTCTCTCTCTCTCTTTCTCTCTCTCTCTCTCCCTCTCCCTCTACCTCTCTCTCTCCCTCTCTCTCTCAATCTCCCTCTCCCTCTCTGTAAAACACCCTATAAGAGGGGGGAATTGTCCCATAACTCATTGGGCAAATCACATAAGAAGAATGCAATGGTATAATGACTCAAAAAGCTTAAACTTGAAATAGTGTCCCCTTGATTAGTCTGAACACACGCCTAGTGCAACAACATATTTATGTTCTATTCTATAATGAAAGATAATGGAATTCTCGCTACTTCCAACCCTGACATTTTATGAAGGGAAAATTGTGGCGAAGCTACTCTAGGGGTTTGAAGTGCTCATCACTGGGCGATAGATTTGCTCCCTGCGCTGGAAAGTCTGATGTGGCGCAAGGTCTTGAGAATAAAGGCCTCCCTTCCTCGGGAAGCGATCCAACATTAATTGGGGCTTCATTCTCTTACTGCCAGAGCCAAGTGGAGAACTTTGACATTATATTGCAATATAAGATGCCGCTTGGATAGCTGATTATATAAAGGCTTGTGTACCCTCATTCAATCAGCCACGGTGGAATAAGAGAATTTGCATTATCTTGCACCCCCTTGCTGAACTCCTTGGGGCTGCGGGAGGAAGACCTTATATTAAACCCCATGGGGGGGGGTGTCTAGAAAACCTTACATAATGAGGACTGGATTCCCATTTTGGAGACATTTCCTGAGTTTGAGTCACTGGAGCACCTTAAGTACGATCATAAAAGACGGGGAACGGTAGCTCCCTCCGTTATCATCTACGGAATCTGCTTCCCACCCACCAAACTCAGTTCAGATATGGCCTCTTCCAAAGCGAGGACATCAGGTGCAGATCTTGCAATCTGGAGGGGTTCTGCGGAATCTTTGAATTATTTGCTGAGGATGTGCCCTGTGCAGAGTTATGTTAGTAAATATGCATATATTGAGTGCCCGGAGTCGGAGGACAAGTTCTGAGAAGATTGCTTGCCGGCCGCAACTCCCTCACTCATGATTGCTATCATGGAGTTTGTATAAAGCTGGCACCGGGAGGATGGCATCGCTCTGGGGTGATACTCCGCTGTCAACAGTATCTGTGTGGAAAAGAAACGGAACAAAAGGTGAAGAAAGACTTAAGGTAACCTTGGCTTTTTCCTTGTGGTCCTTCTCTTGCTCTTCACTCATCCGTCCTCTTTTTACTTCTAGTTCTAATCGATATACTTCATTTAAGGAAATTCAGTGATGTATTTTTTTCTTCTTGTCTATTTGTACATTTCTTTTTTTGCTTTGAAGACTATGATTGTATCTTCTTTTTTAGAATGCCAGATTTAAGAATCTTCTTTTAATTGTTATAATGAATTTCTTGAATCATTAAATGTTTTTAAAATTCAATTATATTGTATTCTATTGTACATGATCTTAATTTTGTTAAAGGTTATTTGATTAACCATATAATAAAAAAATTTAAAAAAACATGTTGACAAAAGACAGCATACTCACTACAATAAAAAGGAAAAAACAAGATCAATTACATCTCTATGCTAAAGACAGGTACATACCCTGAAAAAAACTAAATATATAAAACCCATTAGTATGTCATTCAATGCTCAGGGTCATAATTCATCATGTGTTCCTCAAAATAAGTCACATCAAAGCAAACAACAAATGACATACATCAAAATAATTGAACAAGTGAACAACCAAGAAGGTTACACCATGAAAATGCACAATGACAGTGGTCAACTAGCTGAGGTCAAATCTTTCATAAATCGGACCGACGTAAACCAGTCCTGAACACCTTCTGTAATGCTAGTTTCGACTTTGCATGGCATTCCCAGATTCCTCAGTCTTCATCAGGACCAAGACATCAGTCAAACTGTAAACAAGTAAATGCTCCCATCAGTAATTGCACTGGACAGTGTGGAAAACTGGCTCATCAAAAGGCTTATACTCATTCATTTACCTCTAATCTTATACCATATCCTGAGTGAACTGGGCACTGTGACCAACTCTTGAAAACAGGCTCATTTATGCCGGATAAACATGGACATAAAATGTCATATGTAAGGTGGATGACTCCCTTCACACTGACTATGATTCACACACCTGAAATTGTAAATCCCCCGGCTGCTCTGAGTTGGGTTTGCTGTCTTGTTATGAGTTTGGTCTTGGTTGTCTAGGCCTATACAGCCATCTGGCCGGAACGATGCACAAAAACGCAACTTTAGAAACACCACATGACCCGCTGGCAGAGAGGTCATCAATGTAAGGGGTCAATCTTAGAAAAAAGACCGTAACTGTAGAGAAACTCAACCTCCATTTAGGGCTGAGGTTAGTTGTGGCTCCTCAGGTTGACTGTGTACAGGTACAGGAACTCACCATCGGGCAGAGGGCTGAACTGAGACTCAACCTTGCCTCCGAGAGCTAGTCCTGCCGTCTTTCAGAGAGTAACTCAAGACATCCCTTGAACTTCAGTCTCCAGCTCTGACTTTACCTCGCTGTGCCGCCTTTCAGTCAGAGAGGTGGTCCTTCTTCTCTTTCTCATTCTTCTTGCTTATTGATGAGGGTTGCGGCCTGTTGCGCTGCACACCTGCTGTGCACAGTCCTTTTACAGCTAGACGTAAACAAGATGTTGCAACCCTGAACTCACTGGTCAGAACCCTGCTTTCCAGCAGTCCAGGGAACATCCTGTACAAAGACACTGGCCCCCCAAAGGGGTTTCCTGCAGGTGCATCTGTTTTTCACCAATCTATGGAAAGGTGAAGGAATCCTCCCTCTGTGAACTAGTGCTGATTTCCAGACAGCATGGAGCCGACATAGGTCAGTTTAGGGGCCACTTCTAGTCATGTGCTGTGCTTAGGATGATGCTCACATCAAGTCAATTGCACCATCACCTTTATAGAGGAAGTAGATGTCATGCCTAGTGGAGCCCTTCATTGGCACAGCCATAGTCCTATGTCGCATGACTCCAGCTTCACATGGAATATCCACCAGGACCATGGTCAGGTCTCTCGACTCCAGCTTCACATGGAATATCCACCAGGACCATGTTCAGGTCTCACAACTCCAGCTTCACATGGAATATCCACCAGGACCATGGTCAGGTCTCACGACTCCAGCTTCACATGGAATATCCACCAGGGCCATGGTCAGGTCTCACGACTCCAGCTTCACATGCAATACCCACCAGGAACATGGTCAGGTCTCATGACTCCAGCATCACATGGAATAACCACCAGGACCATGGTCAGGTCTCATGACTCCAGTTACACATGAAATAACTACCAGGAGTCTGGCCAGGTCTCACGACTCCAGCTTCACATGGAATATCCACTAGGACCATGGTCAGATCTCACGACTCCAGCTACACATGGAATATCCACCAGGGCCATGGTCGGGTCTCTCGACTCCAGCTTCACATGGAATATCCACCAGGACCATGGTCTGGTCTCACGACTCCAGCTTCACATGGAATATCCACCAGGACCATGGTCAGGTCTCACGACTCCAGCTTCACATGAATATCCACCAGGACCATGGTCAGGTCTCACGACTCCAGCATCACATGGAATAACCACCAGGACCATGGTCAGATCTCATGACTCCAGTTACACATGAAATAACTACCAGGAGCATGGCCAGGTCTCACGACTCCAGCTTCACATGGAATATCCACCAGGACCATGGTCAGATCTCACGACTCCAGCTACACATAGAATATCCATCAGGAGCATGGTCAAGTGTCACAACTCCAGCGTCACATGGAATAACCACCAGGACCATGGTCAGGTCTCATGACTCCAGTTACATATGAAATAACTACCAGGAGCATGGCCAGGTCTCACAACTCCAGCTTCACATGGAATATCCACCAGGATCATGGTTAGGTCTCACAACTCCAGCTTCACATTGAATATCCACCAGGACCATGGTCAGGTCTCACGACTCCAGCTTCACATGGAATATCCACCAGGACCATGGTCAGGTCTCACGACTCCAGCTTCACATGGAATATCCACCAGGGCCATGGTCAGGTCTCACGACTCCAGCTTCACATGGAATATCCACCAGGGCATTGGTCAGGTCTCTCGACACCAGCTTCACATGGAATATCCACCAAGACCATTGTCAGGTCTCACAACTCCAGCTTCACATGGAATATCCACCAGGGCCATGATCAGGTCTCACGACTCCCGCTTCACATGGATTATCCACCAGGACCATGGTCTGGTCTCACGACTCCAGCTTAACATGGAATATCCACCAGGACCATGGTCAGGTCTCACGACTCCAGCTTCACATGGAATATCCACCAGGGCCATGGTCAGGTCTCACGACTCCAATATCACATGGAATAACCACCAGGACCATGGTCAGGTCTCATGACTCCAGTTACACATGAAATAACTACCAGGAGCATGGCCAGGTCTCACGACTCCAGCTTCACATAGAATATCCACCAGGACCATGGTCAGGTCTCACGACTCCAGCTACACATGGAATATCCATCAGGAGCATGGTCAGGTGTCACGACTCCAGCGTCACATGGAATAACCACCATGACCATGGTCAGGTCTCATGACTCCAGTTACACATGAAATAACTACCAGGAGCATGGCCAGGTCTCACGACTCCAGCGTCACATGGAATATCCACCAGGACCATGGTCAGGTCTCATGACTCCAGCTTCACATAGAATATCCACCAGGACCATGGTCAGGTCTCACGACTCCAGCTTCACATGGAATATCCACCATGGCCATGGTCAGATCTCACGACTCCAGCGTCACATGGAATAACCTCCAGGACCAACAGGAGTCCGACTTATTCTCCCATCTGGGGAAATGCAATTGTTTGGGGAGTCTGTCAGTTGCCTTTATCCCCATGACCCAAGAAATTAAGGGGTCCAAGAATCTGTTGTCGCCATGAACCCCTTTCTCGGTGGCCACAACCCATGGCTTGATTTGTGGCCCCAACAGCAATCGAAATAATCATTGCTACCCCCATCAAGTTCCTTAATCCCTTTCATCCTTAGTGAAATCAGGTGAATAAACAATTGGCATTTCAAGAGTGATATCAGCAGATCCCTATTGCGATACTTGTGTTCCAGCACAGGCACAGGACACGTGTTCACAATGGCAGTCCCGAGGAATGTTTACAGGCTGTTGTATAGATGCCGGACCCAGATCGACAGCCACGTGAATAATGGAGACAGAACTGAGCTTAGCAGCCTCACAGAATGCACGTGTGCTCAAACATGCAAACAGGAGACACACTGGCAGCAACGAGGAAGCTACACGTACCACACCATAGCTAGAGGTCAGGGATTACACGTTACCAGGAAGATGCACGTTTCAAAACATACGCAGAGATTTCAGGAGGTCCATGGTTTTCAAGTAATGTTGCAGTGAGTGCGCAAGGATACAAATGCCCTTTTGGTGTGCAATATATACATGGTCAGTGATAATATACTATATATGCAGTTAAACTATAAGTGAGACTTTTCTGAAAAATGCTCTCCGAGAATGAATCACTCTCACGGACTGACAATTTAGAAATATTTAAGGACAGTCCATTCGGACAGGTCAGGCATCATGAGATTGAACCAGTTGCCCAGGATCACACACTTCGGTTAAATGGTGAACCTGGGATTTGAGGGAAGGCTGCAATTTTAGCACTTGGCCACATTGTTTCTCTATTTGTGCCGCAAGGGGAAATTCATTGTGAATATTTCACTTTCATGAAATAAAATAATGCCCTGTTTTGTCGTCCTGATTTGGAAAGTACACAAATGCAATAACCCAGCATGACATTTACAGCAAAAAAAACAATTCCTTACAAAAACATGTTCTGCAAAAGGGCAAAAGGAGTGCGATTCTTCTGTAGTGTTAGTTTATCCTCCATCAACTCCAAGTACCAGACTACTAATGGATGTGGGTTTCCACTGTATCTCAAAACGTCAAGTACATCAACCAAAATAAAGAACGTCTTAAGGTCACATGAGAATAAACATAGTTTGACACAAAGGTGAAGATTATTATTCATGCTGTAAAGAAGAAAGTTTGAAGTGGTTAAAAAAAGCATCTATTTTTGTATCAAATAAACAAGACTGAAAGTTTTCCAGAGGTCTGTGAAATGTGGTTGGCTGTAGCGGCCTCGGGTCTGCTGGGTCGGACCACCGAACCCAGTGGTGTGCTGTAGTGTGCCGTGCGGCTCAGCTTGGGCCTGGCTCTCTATCTATCTACTCGCCGTGCCCAGCGTCAGAGGCCCAACTTTCCAGACTGACTGAGACTGTCTAAATCAATCACGTGGTGTGACTGGATGATGCGGCCCCCAGCCCCATGCACAAGCACTGGTCGCTTTGAATTTGCCATGGGGATTTGACCCCTTTATACCTGAGAACGTCTAGCTGAAGATTTCCCATTTGCTTACAAGCATGACACCTACCGTTTGGTAGACATTGTTTCTGTCTTCACAACAAATTGCTCCTTTCAGCTTTGGATATACGCCTTGATAATGACCAGATAGGTCGAAACACGTGTCGGCTGTCCTATGACTAATACATTGTGGGCTTTGAAGCCAAAAAAAATATGTCTTTTGATGGACTTCTAAACAGAACCTATGGGATCTGCGTACTGTGCTTGCCTTCCTACTTAACTTTTAATTTACCATGCACAAGTTGCGTTTCAACTTTGCAAAGAAACAATGTGTTGTTACTTCCTGCAAAGTTGAAAGCAACTGTCTCTCTCTGTAGTGTGAAATGCCAGTGGCGGCGGGGCGGTGCCCCAGGCCCGCTGCCCGGCCAGCTCTCATCATCGGATCCAACTTCCAAGCCCTGCAGGCAGTGGCAGGCAGGCTGCCCACCATCCACGGCTCCCCAGGGGCAGGAGCTGTTTGCCAAATGCTTTTGTTTTGCTTAATTGCGCATTCGCAATGTGCGCAATTAGCACCTCAGCCGGGACGGCCCGCCCAAGGAGCGTTCACCGCACGGCGCCGGCCCCTGCAATAGCGGCGGGCTGCACGCCCTCCGGTGGCCTGGGCCACCATATTGTGATATGCATCTGCTGTAGACTGCATCAACATGCATGCATCATAAATGATGCATGCATGACATCAAATCATCAAAGCAAGAGGTAAGGTAACACCAACCATCTCTGTTACCTTGCTTTGATTAGCTGCAGACTAGTGACTCTGCAGACAGCGCCTGAGAGGCGAGGCGAGCTGCCGTGCCCAGCCCCAGGCCCTCCTCTGCCGAGGCGCAGGCGAGCGGCTCCGCTCCCGGGGGGGGGGGTCGCGGGCAGGGCCACGCCGCCATGGCATGACGCTGCACACAAAGAAAGTGTGTGTGTGTAAAAATAAAACAAATAAATAATTACAAAAAAAAACGGCCCAGTGTGCCTGTCAGAAAATCTGGCGCCCAGGGTCCCCAACTTCGTTCGGCCCAAAAGGGCCAGTGCAAGCCTGGTTGGCTCTCCCCTGCCTAGACTCCTCCTACTTAAATGACCTCAATGAAAGGAAAGAGCAGGCAATGAGCTATGCAATACGAAGAGGGAAAAGACTAACCTTTTCACACAGGAAATCACAGTTCATGCAGTGAAATAGGATAATATATCCAGGATCACACGGTTAGGTGACAGAGCTGGGATCTGAGCATCGACCTTTCGAATTTAGCTGTCTAATCACCTCTTGTTACTATGTTTCATGTCCGTCATTGGGGTGGCTGCCCCCCTTTTTGCAACCCTTGTTTGAAGGCACAGAGACGTTAGTGGTTATAGTTGTATAACTGGCACTTTGTGGTGCAGGCAGGTGCCTCTTTTCTAGCACAGCAGATGTTACAACCAGCAGAGGATTTAAGAACCTCAGAGGGAGGAAAGGATCAGAGCACTTTCATTGGATTTTGTGCTGTGATCGTGCATATGAACAAAGATCTGTGCAATGAGTACATAACACACTGAGCTATTTTATTACCCACGTGGCACTCAAACTTTTTAATATGCATTTCAAATTTGTTTACTGCATGTGATCAGTATATTCCCTAAAGAAAGGTGTAAATACCACACAAGTGTTTCTATAGTGGACGTACAAAGAGTGTGTAGTGTGGTGGACATTGTATGAAGCACACCATGTAACAGCAGCCAGGATGGAGTCTCAGAACCTCAACGGAACTCTAAGCAATATCACAGCATGGGTTGTTTATGTTTTCAGCAAACAGACAGACATGCCTCCCTCCCAGGCATGGGTTTTAGTCCTCCCGTAAAGACGTCCCTGATTCAGTCACCCTTCTCAGGATATCGTCTCCCTTCCCTTTCCTCTTTCTCTGTCAAGTCCTCCACCTCTCCACGAAGACCCCTTACAAAGGTAACAGACACCAAGGAAAGAGTGCTGCAAACTAAGGAGCAGTGCTGTAGTATATTGTTATGCATCACTGGATTGAGTGATGGGGTCAGGCTGGGAGGTTAGAGGGGGCGGAAGTGTTCCCTCTTTGGCTGGTAGGAAAAGTAAAGCCAAGCCTTGAAGAGTTCCTCAGTCAGGCCGGCTTAGATTATCTTGGGCGATGGGGGACTAAAAAATAAAGTAAAGGCATATCTATCTATATATATATATATTCACTGAAAAAACTTTGTTAAAGGGATGTTATGGTTAAGTTGCACACATAAAACCTATAAAAACCTATAAAATTAAATGAAAAAACATTGCTAAAGGGACGTTATGGTTGCAAGTAAAACCGAAAAACCTCAGAAAGTGGCCAGTGATGGTAAGCTAACTCGCACCGCAACCGCGCTCTGTTAAGACTAACTCCCAGGTCATCAAAGATGACACCATGTGACCTTTGTCATAGATGCTCACCCAAGTGCCAGGTTAGACAGGTAATAACACTAATCATACCTACTTTATTATAGATGCCCAGTTCCCACATATTACCTCTCTCTCCCACTATCCTCCTCCAACCTCCAAAATCAACTCCTCAGCCCAGTATTAGTGATGGTCTTCTTTGTCTCAGTACTTATGTATGAGACAAGGTGCTTCATAGGCAAGTACCGGGATGAGGATGAGTGGGCCTTGGAGTAATAAAGATTACCAGTAAGTAATCCAGGTATTTAACACAAGCACCCACGTTCACACACCACTTACTCATTTACACATGCACTCATTCACCATTCACTCACACAAGCATGCCCAGCCAGCTAAACATCATGTACTCATTGACACACATTATATGATATATAAACACATGTACATTACATAATACACACACACACACACACACACTCATACACACATACACTTTTACATTAACAAAAAAAATGTCCTTACCTTCCAGAATCCGTTGTTCCGCATCTGGGTCTTCTAAATGAATAAATTAATTTTGAAGTCACTCTGACAGACTTTAAAAGGAAATTATTTCTGTTACGGAAAACCAAAACGGAAATTATTTATTTTTCGAATCAGTGACTTCAAAAAGAAATTATTTCTTTTTAAATTCAAGCCCTCCCCCAGGGGTTACAGTGGCAGTGCCATGGGTCACATAGGAATTGCCAAGGGCCGCAGTTGCGACTGCTAGAAACCCCCAAATGACGTCCCTGCCTCCCTAGTTGATGGGATCTCTGCAGGTGATTATATTTTTCACTCTATTCCCGCTATGATTTCCCAGAAATCAATTCCAATTATGCAAATTCCCATGGTAGTGTACTGGTCTTCCGATTCTTGTGAGATTCCCCAGTATTCCATGATAATGCTCAAAAATGAAAAATTCTTCCCCGTCGTCACAAGCACTCACCATGTTCCACCCCCTTTCCTGGGTCCCCCTCACTCCTCAATTGCTTCTTCCCTCCCTGGCCCTCGCCCATTACCCGCTATGGCTCTTCTGTTCAGCCTACAAAGCTTGCTTTGATCTCTCTGGGGAAGCTTGTCACTTCGCAAGAGAACATGATATACCCCCAGGACAGCCCGCCAGGACAATGGAGAGGACACATCAGGATGGACATTACCGGAGTCTTTCTGATATAAAGTGGATAGGGAAGTGGGAGGAGTTAGAGTAGCTCAGGAGAAACGCCACATCCAGGAGGAGGAGGGTCCCACCACCTTGGAAATCTTCAGGCCACTCACACTTCCTGTGACCCCCACTCTACTTCCTGCAGACAAAGTTCTCTGGCACTGACATTGCCAGGCAAAGACTCTTGGCATTGCAGTAGGCTTGAAATGGACAAATCTGTGGTGATGAAATGACTATATATGCGGGAGTACCCCCTCCCAATAGTTAAATCACCTTTGGACACTAGAAGAAAAAGGTGTCACCTGGAACTGATTTCTAAGGAGTGAGCAAGCCACTCCGTTCATCCACTTCTGAGAACCATTTGAGGTGACCTGCTGTTTGTACAAAGACTGCCTGCTTCCTGAACACTGGTGACCAGAACTCACTGGGGGTGGCAGCCCCTGAAAGCGCTCTCTGGCAACCTTCCTGGGTGTAAAGAGCAGACGAAGGGCTCACTTTATCCCTGGAGATCCTGGACAAGGTCCACCAGCAACCAAAGAGCCAAGGGACAGTGCTCGGCTATATTACCTGCCTCAAGCTAACTTGACTGATTTTGCGTTGTCTCATGCTGCTGCAAGACCCCTGGAACTGCCTTTGACACTCACCATTTGAACTGCATTTGACTTCTCACATTTTAGAAGGAACTTTATCAACCACATCAACGCTAATAATCAGTAGTTACCCAGATCCCTTTGTATCTCTAGTCTGACGGAACGGTACATACGCATTATCAGAAGCTGTTTAACACCAACTTTGGTTCTTTGGTACATGATTTATACATAAATCCGCAAACCTCCTTTGCATCCTGTATTTTTTTTATCCCGAACCTGCGCCCATACCGGCATCTGTGTAAATTTGTAAATTGTATATCTATGAACCTCTGTATATTTTGTAATATGGTAATCTCTAATTCTTGTATTTCTGTAACATTGTAAGCCTCGCATATTCCTTTTCTGCTGTGCCCGGATACCCCTGGGCCTGGTGCGCATTACAAATAAACAAACAAACAAACAAACAAACCATTGATTGCCAGCCATCTTCAAACCAATCACTGCTGCAGAACCAGATGTATGTCTGGACCTCGTCTAACTGTCTCCACTGCTTTGAAATGCTGACCTGACCATTGCTTGCCTGTTCTTCAGCTGATTCGAGCCGATGATGGCTGCAAGACAACACCACATCACTGGTCCATATCGAACAGACACAACCATCTCAACACGAACTTTGGGAACACTCTACGCCACCATAACAGAAAATGGCCCACTACTGTAAGAAAACGTATCAATATAGGCCAGTCCTTTACCATTGAAGTCCAGCTGCATGCCAGAGTCAGAAATATATCCAGACTGGATGTGCTAAAGGCCAGTCTAGCCACATAATAACACTTATCATGTTTGCTTTACAATTGATGCCCAATGAAAAAAAGCCATTCCACGTTTAGAAAATATAGAGTCTGGCTGAACCAAAGTAGGCCAGATCAGCCACATAACAACCATTATCCTGTTTACTTAAGCATTTATGCCTAGTAAAATAATGCCATGCCACATTAAACAAATGAAGCAAGACTGGCTGCCAAATGAGCAAGCATCCCACTCTCCCAAATAAGAGAGCCCCGGGTATAGCACAAACGCAAGCACACACCCACTTAATCAGCATTCACATGCTCATTTATGCGTGCACACATACAGTACTCCCCCCTAACTCGCCTGCACACCCAAACAACATACACTCTCTCATTCACACACACACTGACAGACACATACCATGCATGCACCTATACATATGTTCATTCATACTTTTATTCTTGCCTTCAGTCCCATTCTGGCCAATGCTCATTGGACCTCATGCTGCCTGTCATGGAGGCCCCCCAGCTCCCACACAGCGTGAACCAGGAACCAGGGTGAGCTTCCTCATTCATGAACATGTGTGGGGGATCCAAAGGGCTCCAAGCTGAATGTCCTAGGCCTTATGAATGTGCAGGAAGGCCCAGAAGGCAACCTTTGCACATCACAGCTGCAGTTCTGCAGCCTGGATCCCCAATGGGCCATGCAACATCCCCATCTTACACAGCTCATTCAGCATTCATGCTGCAGAACAGAAACTGTTAAAGGGAAACTGTGTTTTCCTTTTATAGTTAAAGCCAACCCATGAGCACTCACTCATCTGCTTGCTGCATCTAGGGAGCGCTCAGTGTTTTCAGTGGACTTTTTTGGCTCGTACAGAATGGGTGGTGGGTAGGCAGCCCATAGCCCATTATGAACGAGCGACCACTAAAGTTTGTGTCTTGTTCAAAGGGGGTAGAACTTCTGCAGATTTGAATGCAGCGAGGAAGGAGTCTAGCAAAGAGTGAGCACTTAAAGAGCTCAGACAGATAAAGGCAGGGGATTGGGACTACGATTTCGACCATTTACTGGGCAAACGGGTGGATCGGCATACAAGACAGAGTGGTGCTGTGAAAAATGGATGTTAATTCAGCCAGAGAGGCAGGGAAGAAGTAGTCAAGAGTAGATGGGTAGGGGAGAGGTGGTGGACAGAAGCAGGGTGGGGAGAGAGAGAGAGAGAGAGAGAGGAGGACTTTGAGGGTGTCACAAATGTAGAGTTTTTAGATAAAAAAGCAGTGAGTTAAGTCATTGAAAGAGAGGAAGAATGCAATAGGCATTGGCTAGAGAGGTGTGAGCAAGGCTTGTGGGGTAGATCAAAGTGTGCAGGGTAGATCGCAAAGGGAGGATAACCGGTTTGTGAAGTAGGGGATTTTGCATAGTCCAGTGCAGAGATAAACGCAATGGAACTTTTGTAGGATTGGAGAATGGTGAGGGTCCAGGATGTGTGCCAATGTTAGAGGACATGGCGCATGTTTGCTTTGAGTGTCTAGAACTCAGAGATGATCCAGGACTGAGGGCGGGGCAGGGAAGGACATAGTGAAAGTCAGGAAAAGCTTGGTCATTGGGAGAGGTATGGATGGGGAGAGAGGAGCAAGGTCCTTGCATTATCTTGGTAAGCGGTAAGGGAGTCCTGCCTGATTTTCCTCTTAGTCCCAGGAGGGGGGATAGAAGGAGTAGAGGGTGGAAGCATGCAGATGTTAAAGTGAACAATGACGTGATCGGAGAGATGGGGCAACAGAGAGGTCAAAAGAGGTGAGTGAAGTAGAGAGAAAGTCAAGATCCAGAGAGTTCCCACCACAGTGAGCAGGCTGGTCGTGGAGGGAGTAGAGCGAGTGGTCAAATAGAAGGAAGTCAAGTTCTGTGGCTGGGGAGGACTTGCTTAGGGTCCCTCAACCTGATAATGGGGATATCAATGGGAAGTGTTTCAAGGAGAAGGGTCAGATCAGGGAAGAAGCAGTTCAGATGCCCAGAGGTCCATGTCGAGCTAGAACAGAGAGAGGAGAAGGTGGGAGGAGTTGAGGAGTGGCATAGTCAGAGGAGGAGGAGGTGATGTCAGAGGAGCAAGAGGGGCAATAGTGAGGACACTTTTTATAAGGAACCCGGCCCCACTACCCTTCCTAAAAGGTCTGGGAGAGTGGGAGAAGGTAGCAGAGCTGATCGTATAGCAGAGTGATGAGGGGAAATCCAGTTTCTCATTTAGAAAGAAGTGAAAATGAGAGGGATAAGAGTCAAAGTGGTGAGTGATGTGGGAAGGCCTGCTGCAGAGGGATTGTTTATTCCAGAAACAAAGTGAAAAAGTGATAGGAGGTGGGTGATGCTGTGCCATAGGTTAGCAGGCTTGGATATTCTGGGATAATGGGACCATCGGGTTTGAGGGGTGCAGGGGCACAGGAGGGAGATGTGGAGGTGGCAGAATGCTGTAGAATGTAGACTGATTCCTGACAGAAAGCTACGAGAGAATGGGAGGAGAAGAGTGATTACGAGGAGGAAGAGAGCAAGGCCAGGTCCCATGATGGAAGATAAAAGAGGTGGACACACTGGAGGAAGGGTTCAGCCCAAGAGGGGGTGTGTAGATGGGGGAGCATCAAGGAAAGGGGGGAGGGCTAGCGGGGAAGGAGCAGGTATAAGTTCTGAGTTCGGCTAGAATGGGCTTACATATTACCAAAATACAGTGAGAAGGCCCACAACAGGGACGTAAGTGTTTCTTCAAAGTAATAACAGATCCCTATGTATCGAAGCAAGGCTCTCGCAATGGGCAAGGGTGATGAAGGGGCGAAACAATGTTTTCCTATTTCCAGCCCTGAAAGGCCCAAACTGAACGACCAGGTACAACTCAGCCACCAGGGAGGAAGCCGGTGACATGACCCTCTGTAAGGCAGTCAGAACAATCAGAAAACACAAGAGGCGTTGCAGCCTACCCTGGCAGGGTGGCGGCAGAGTCCTCTCTGTGGCGGCCACAGAGGAGCTTGATTTCTTGCGGCAGCACCCCTAGATTCTAATCAGAATCCTCTGGGATGATAGGATTGTATCCATGGTCCTAATACCCCATCCCCATGAACCTCTTTGATGAGTCACAGCAGCCTCATGCCCAAGGAGACCTTTCTACATCGCCTATTCTCTCCTTGGCTCTCTTTCTCCTTTCCATCTTCTCGACACTCCGCCACATGCTCGTACCTCTGCCTTAATTCCTGCCACACCCCCAGGGCTCAGAGTGTGACTCCTTCGCCCTGCTTTTGCTCGCTTCCTCTAATTCCACCGCCTCATGTCTTCTTTCAGCGTCCTTACTTCCGGGGTTCCTTTGTGTCCCTTCCTCCTGTCTCCTCCTCACTAGTTTGGTGCTTCCCTGCACTTCCCAATCTTCTAAGGGCCTGTAATGTCCTCTCCTCTAACCTCCTTCACTGGACTCTGCTAGAATGCTACCGGGATCTAACCTCCAAGCATCATCCCTGTATCTACCCCTCCCCTCCTTTACCAGCCTTCTGCCTCTCCTCCTCGCCACTTCTTCTATCCTCCTCCTTCGCTGCTTTACCAATCTTCTATCTCTCCACCTAGCAACTTTTTTCACTCTCCTCTTCTCATTTACTGATCTCCCTACTTGCAACCTCCTTATTCTTCATCAGCTCCAACCTCCCCTCCTGTTGTCTGGCGTCCTTTGTGCTGCATCCTTCCTCCTTCTCCATCTCCTTCTGCTCTCACCCCCAGCTTCCTCCTCCGCCTCCAGTCTCACACTCCCTAGCTCCAAAGCTCCCCCTCACTGCTTTGATAGGTCAGGAGATGAATGGCTAAGCCCTAATTGGCTGGAAGTGTCAGCCCCTGGAATTCCCTGCAGTTCTGAGTCATCAAGTAGGGCATCCCCTAGGTTGCCTTCCATTTCAAGATGGCTGCTTTTCCTTCAAGTCTGCTTTGTGTAAAGTCCCACAGCCCCAATGTTCAGATTTGAGTTCTACATACTACAGGTGAGTAGTCACTGGAGGGAAGTGAGAGGCAGGTAGGGGCCTCATGGTTGTTTTCTGTGGGAGTTAGAAAATATTCCAGTGGAGTACTCTGGTCTTCTCTGTAATTTTCCTGGCCCTAAATCTGCAAGTGTGCCCTTGTAGTCTGGACAGGGATTTTCTTTAGCAAAAAGTTGGGATTATGGGAGACGTGTCATTCTCTTCTCGGACTGTTCACAAAGTTAGGAATGTGTTTTCTGGTGGATTTCTTGACCTTACGGGTCCACATGAAGGTGTTCTACAAGCCACTTCCTCAGGGATACACAGGGGACTCTCCTGGATACAGACCAGTTATCCCTTCTGTCCAGGCGGTGAATTCTGGGCGTCACAGTTTCCGATTGAGAGGCTTTCCAAACTCTGCGGGGTGACTTGGTCTGGGGATACTGCTGATCTTGAGTACCAGGGGACGGTATCGCCGGGCTCATGTGACAATGTCCTTGAGGTCACGTCATCACATGACTCAGTATCCTAGCTTCTCCGGAGAGGTTTTAGGTTTGCACTCCAGCTTCCGTACCCCGTTATCTCTTTTAGCTCATGAAATGCGCTATGCTTGTTCACTGGCCGGATTCCCCCATTCTCACATTAATCTCATAAGATGTGCTGAGTTCCTTCCCCAGGTTTAACCCCCAGTATCTCATTTAGGCTATAAGATTTGCTGGGCTTGCTCAGGTCTCAGGGCCCATCGTCTCTTTAAGCCCATGAAATGGGCTGGGCTTTAAATGTGCTGGGCTTGCTCTGGCCTCAGGATCCATCCTCTCTTTAAGCTCATGAAATGTTCTGGGCCTCCACAGGCCTCAGTGCCGAACGTTGCTTTAAGCTTCTGAAATGTGCTGAGTTTGCTCAGGCCTCAGAGCCCATTCTATCTTTAAGCTCATGACATGTTTTTGGCTTGCTCAGGCCTTAGGGCCCATCCTCTCTTTAAGCTCATGAAATGTGTTGAGTTTGCTCCAGACTCAGGACTCATTCTATCTTTAAGCTCAAGAAATATGCTGGGCTTGCTCAGGCCCCAGGATCATCCTCTCTTTAAGCTCATGACATGTTTTTGGCTTGCTCAGGCTTTAGGGCCCATCCTATCTTTAAGCTCATGAAATGTGCTGGGCTTGCTTATGCCTCAGGATCCATCTTATCTTTAAGTTCATGAACAATACTGGGCTTGTTTAGGTTCAGGATCCATATTCTCTGTAAGCACACGAAATGTGGTTCCTTTGCTCAGGTCTCATCCTGTCTTTAAGCTCATGAAATGTGCTGAGCTTGCTCAAGCCTTAGTACCCATCCTCCCTTTAAGTTCAGGGTCCATCAACTCATGAAATGTGCTGGGCCTGCTTAGGCCTCATCATCTCTTTAAGCTCATGAAACTAATATTACTATTATTATTATTATTATTATTATTATTATTATTATTATTATTATTATTATTATTATTAAGCACCGACCTAGCCTCCAGAAGCAACAGAGCACTTTACAGAGGTATACACCGAAAAAGATACATAACAGAGAACTTTAAAGAGGTGTAAAACAGATGCATAACTGAGTGCTTTTCAGTGGTAACAACAGAACATATATACACCGGGGGTAGGATAAAGAGGGGGACAGAGGAGGATATAGTTGTACTTAGTGGTAGGGAGCAGAGGGGTGACATGATGGCATAGGAGGTGAGGAGGGAAGACTTGTTGAAGGGATGGGTCTTGAGTTATTTTCTGAATTGTAGGAGCGAGTCAGGCGGGGAGGAGGTTCCTTAGTATTGGGGCAAAGGCAGAGGAAGGCTTTTTTTCTGATCCTTTCCTTTTTGCAGCAGCAGATTTCAAGTCTGCACGTGTCCTGGCTTCTGGTGGTGCGCTGTCTGCCAGAGATGCTGAGTTTCTCCACGAGGTAGCTGGGTGACTTGAAGGTGACTGCCTGATAGATGATACATCAAGACTTGAAGGGGACTTGTGCGGGAAGTGGGAGTCAGAGAAGGGTGATGAGGGCCGGGGTGATGTGGTCATATCTGTCTAGACCCTTGACGAGGCATGCATCCGTGTGTAGGACACTTCTCAGGGGTACAAGATGGAGGACGATGGGAGGCCTTTGAGGAGGGCATTGCCCCCATCCAGGTGGGATAGGACCAGTGCTTGAACAGTGGATCTAAAGCTGTCTGGAGGGAGAAAGGGCTTCACCTTTTGCAGGATGGAGAGCTGATATCAAGCTGAGTTTTCTTAGCTATGTGTGTCTTGAAGGAGAGGTGTTTGTCGATATGAAACCCGAGATACTTGGCTCAGGAGGTGAGCTTTGGTGTGAAGCCATCAGAGTTTATGGTTGATATCCAGGTCTGTATGTCTGGGTGTTCGGTGTTGTTGGTGAAGAGTAGGAATTCAGTCATGCAGGGGCTTATCTTCAAGTATGCACTGGACATCCAAGACTGGATCAGCAAGATTTAGGTTTTAAGCCTATAGATGTCCTTGATGGAGTCGATCCTGAGGTATAGCTGTGTTTCGTCAGCATATTGGTGGATGTGGATGTTGTGTGTGGCTAGGAGGGCTCCCAGCGACTCCATGTATAGATTGCAGATCACTGGGGAGAGGATGGAACCCTGTGGCACTCCTCAGGTAATAGGTAGCATTGACAATCTAGAGCAGTCCATCTGAACAAACGGCTGGTGGTTGGCGAGGTAGGACTTGAACCTGCGTAGGACAAGGTCGCTGATCCCCATGCGCCGATGAAGGGTGTCCGTAAGCGCCTGGTGGTCTACTGTGTCAAAAGTAGCCGAGAGGTCGAGGAGAGCCACAAGGCTGGGGTGGCCATTGTCAAGGATGTTGAGGGCATCATCAACCACCTCTATGGTTGCCGTCTCCGTTCTGCATCTGGGTCTGAACCCAGATTGGTATGTTTGGAGGAGATTGATGGTATCGATGTGTTGCTGCAGTTGTGTGGCTACCACTTTCAATGATCTTACCTAGGAAGGGAAGATGGGTGATGAGGCAATATTTATCTATGTTGACGGGATCCAGAGTGGGTTTCTTTAGTAGAGGGAGGATTTGTTCTGTTTTTAGGGTTGATGGGAAGGTGCCTTGAGTTAAGGAGCGGTTGATGATCTCCAGGTAGGGTCGGAGAGCTTCTGCAGGGAGGTCTTGAGAATGGATGCTGGGAGGATGTCATCTGTATACGATGTGGCTGAAATGGTCTGGGCTTGGTCAGGCCTCACAACCCATCGTCTCTATAAATTCATGAAATGTGCTGTGCTTGCTCAGGCCTCAGGGCCCACACTCTCTTTAAGCTCATGAAATGGGCTGGGTTTGGTCCGGCCTCAGGACCCATCCTCTCTTTAAGTTCATGAAAGGTGCTGGGCCTGCCCAGGCCTCAGGACCCATCCTCTCTTTAAGCTCATGAAATGGGCTGGGCTTGGTCCGGCCTCAAGGCCCATCTTCTCTTTAAGCTCATGAAATGGGCCGGGCTTGGTCAGGCCTCAGGACCCATCCTCTCTTTAAGCTCATGAAATGGCTTGGGCTTCGTCGGGCCTCAGGACCCATCCATCATCTCTTTAAGTGCATGAAATAGGCTGGGCTTGCTCAGGACCCATCCTCTCTTTAAGCTCATGAGATGTACTGGGCCTGTTCAAGCCTCTAGACCAATCCTCCCCTAAAGCTGATGGTAGGTGTTGGTTTTTTCTTCACCCATCAGCATCCCCCCTTCTTTTCTGGCTCATGCAATGTGCCAGGCCTGTAATGTGAAGTGGCATTGCTATCTGGGTCCCTTATCGGACCCCTCCACCAAACTCCCTCCGTGGAGTGAGTCAGAGCCCCCCTGTTAAGAGGCAGCTCATTAGCCCGAGGTGACCAGACTGTGGGGGGCTGTGAGTCAGCACAGGTATTACTCATCAGTCTCATCTACGTTGGCCTCCACCACGAGAGGAGACCGGTTTACAACGTGAATCGAGGAACAAGTGGGCCTGCGCGGGGGGCCGAGAGAGGGAAGGAGGCAGGAGAAAGGGATGGAGGCTGGAAGGGAAGGTGTGTGCAAACCCCTTCGACTGCTACCCGCAGCCCATCACTGCAAAGACCCTGTGAAACCAGCCCTACTGTGACAAGCCCACACAGACCACGAAGAAACCTAACCCATGACTACACACTCAACCCGCGAGGGTGGAGTAATGAGGCTCAAGCCTCGGTATCCAAAAATCACTGCTGATGGATAAAAATCTATCAGCAAGAAGAAGCGCGGGAAGGTGTGCAAAGTGGGGGCGTCTCAAATATTAATATTCGCACAAAATGTCCGAACGCAGTTCACAATATCACCCCCCTTCATATTCCCAGCAGAACACCCATGTAAAGCTCTTCTGTGATTGCTTCCGCCTGGGTCCCACCTGTCCCTACCCATGTAGTCATGGAAACCGGACTCCCCATCAATTCTGCCACCCTAGCCCCAAGTTCATTGTTCACATTTAAAAAAATCTGTTGGCACGAGAAGGCCTAGAAATGTGGCCCAGGTGTCGCTTCACACAAGCTCAAGCAAAGCGTGGCACATCCGAGCACTGTTGATTGGGGGGTAGTGGGGGGAGGGGGGAGTTAATACCCACAAAATAACTCATCTTGCCGTGGTGACATATCTCTTCATAGGTTACATGCGTGTTCTCCGGAGTATTATGCATTTGCTCCTTCCCAGAGCAGCCGTCTACTCTAATCGCTCATCTATGATGTTACAGGCATGCAAACAGGGCTTTAAGTTGGCTGGGGCTAGGCAGGGCCCAGTCCTGGCAGTCTTCAAATACTGCCCTTGAGCAGAACCGAGGCTCTGGCAGTCTCCAAATACTGCCCTTGAAGCGAGGCTCTGCCAGGGCTCCACCACTGGCTCCCTGGACCTACTGGACCCCCCTGATTTACTCTTGCTCTTGACAATTAACCAAAGAGTGACAGTGCTGCTCTTCGCCAGTAGAGGGCTCTACTAAGACTCACAGCAGTAGTTTAAGAAATGTGAATTAGGCTGTTTTGTTACAGGAAGGGAAATTGAAATATAGAGAATAGATTCTATGTTTTTTGCACAGATTCTGCTAAAGTATTGTCATTACAGAGCTTTAATTATTTTCATACATAAGAACAATGAATTTCTTTCAAAGTAGCTGTGGAAGTATATGGCGCATTTACCTATTTTTGGCTGATTTTTTATTTTACATTTTAATATCTTTATTTTAGTCCATTTTTTACTGCATATATACTTTAATTTTGCACATCTTTTAAAATCGATTGTACTCCCAATAATTATTTATGTATTTATTGTGTATTTGTAAGGCGCTTATATATCAAGTAAATTGTGTTTCAAAGCGCCCACATGGGGTCAGCATCTTTTAAAGGTTCCTTGGCTACCTGGAATTTGAGGTTGCGGCAGACACTTTACACCCACCCCAAAATATTGCTTCGGGACACACTGGAGCCCCCATCAATGTATTACCCCACAGGGCACTAAGTGCAAATTGTAGTCTCGCAATCTCCATCTCTACCTTCCAGCGCTCTCTTACCTGTCGAAATCTTTCATGTGTAAGTCTGATGCCCTTCACCCTTCCTACTCTCTGATGCCCTTCATAAGCAGAACCGGATGGGGGTACACCACGTGGCGGCACAGCAGGTGCTTTTAGACCACCCTGTTGGTGACTGGCATAGTATGAAAACTAATCATATAACATAAGAGTAATACATATATGCTTGTGTTATTTCCTAATACCTGCTGTTACTATTATAGATTTATTTATATACAGGAGGAAAAGTGCTCTTTTGATCACAAAAGAACTTACAGTAGATAAGAAATCAGATTTGAGGGAAAGCAGTGAGCCTCTTACAATGGGTGAGTTTGAGGGACATTCTGACCTGGTTGTGGAGGCGGGTATATGGAACCGTCACCCGGGAAAATGCATAAGTGGACACACATAGATTAAGGACAACCAACATTGGACATTTTTAAGTGCAGGTAGGCGGTACCGCCAGCTATGCTCGGGATGTGACCATGATGGGTGAAGTGCTAGAGTGGAGGCAGAGGAAGTGAGGAACAGAGGCAGGTTAGAGGCGAAGGAAACATGTTAGCAGGCAGATGAGAGAAAGGTTAATAGGGTAGCTCAGAGTATTACCCCACTTTATTGTAATCACTACATTGACCTTTGGAAAGGAGAATGGCAAAATGTACCACTTGGTGTTCATAGCCATCCTTCCATGCACACGTTTTTCCTATATGCATTAGCCCACTGGGCTATTTTCCCAGTCAGCAATGTAATGGCTGTGTGCGTTGTTCGCCAGTTTCTTGGTTGACCTACTCATGGGTTGGCTGCCTGGTGATGTGATGGGCCTGACTGGAGAAGTTCCCACATCCTGGAAGAGATGGTTTAATATTCGCAGCCTTAACTAGTCATAGGATATTCCTGGCGGGCCAAGCCCTCAAGCCTTGGCTGTGTCGGGCAGGCCTTATGAGTTTGGCTATTTATGTATTGCAAAGTGGGCTTACAAAGCGCCTTTCTGCCATGTTTGGTGGCTTCGCTGTGCGTGGCTCTGTAAGTAAAAGGGAGGTCATCAGTGAGATAGTGGGAGAGGCAGATGCACCTTCTGTGATGCTTCTATGGGTTTGGTGGGGACACTTGGCACCATGTTATCAGACGATGAGAGTCCAAGGTCTGATAGTTTAAAATGCTTTGGGTCTGGTTAATCGCTGATGTGGGCGAGTGTGATCAGGCTGAAGGGAAGAGCTTAGTCATAGCTCAATTAATGTTGATGTCTTAAGCGATAGGCCTGTGGAGGTCATGTGTGGGGGATTGGTATGTGCATTATAAGGTAGTAGAGGCTTTATAGGGGAGCCGACCAGTAAGGGAGAAGAGGGGAGTAGATTAAAAAAGGAGTGCAAGTATTGGGAAAAGTAATGTTGGGCATTATTCAGGAACGAGGACACTGGCACCATCTGGGGAATTGACTATGATATGAGCGGTTATTTTAACACCCAGAGGTTTCTAAGCGGGGACACGGAGATCGAACCTGCGTTGCTCCATGTCGTTTTGCTTCCAAGGCGAGCACGTTGCCTCTGAGCTATCCTAGCCCGTTCTGCTAAATGTTTGTGGGGGGTGTGGGTCACATTACCACAGAAAAGATTCTGCGGTAAAAGATTTTGCATCCTGTTAAAAAAAACGACAGAGATCAACCAGGGCATCCCTTGTGCAATGGGACGGTGGACAGACAGACAAATCCCCAAACGGGAAAGAGGGAGTGGGAGGAGGGGTGCAAAATGGAATTGACAGAAAAGAGTCACACAATATAGTGACCCCCAATCTGTTTATGATAGTAGTTTTTCAATTCGGATGGTTTTGTGGGATCCAACATAAGCCATTTTCCAATAGTCTTTGTCAGCAAGTTGCGTGCAGGGTCCTGCTATTTTCCTATAATTTAAGGGGTGGGGGGACTTCCATTGGGTCGAAGTCTACACCAGTTGCTGTATAGTTGGCTGAGGTTTTTGGTGCTGGTCTTGTGCTGGAGCCAGTTGAATAGCCAGGTGTTGAACTGTTTGCTGAAGGTCAGGTGTTCCTCTGTGCAGGGGTCTTAGGCATTGAGTTCCAGAGTTTGGTTGCTAGGAGGGAGAAGGAATGCCCTACGCTGCATTTCCAGGTAGGTTTGGCACTCGTGTGTCATTTGGTGCTGGATAGTCGCATTCGCGAAAGTATGTTGTGTGTGAATTTCCTTGAGATGGAATTAGGCCCACGTGGTGCTAGGTGGGGTGATATTGGGGATCTGTGAGGAATCCCGATAAACACTGGACTAATGCAGGTTAGAAGTTTAAACTCTGTCTAGGTCCGGGGTGGGTAAACTATATAAGATAAAGGAGATAGAGTATGGGGTAACAGGGAGCAAAGATCAAAGTATACAAAAAGTGGTACACTTTATATAGAAAAATATTAGAAATATTTCTAACTTGCATAGAAGATCAGAGATGCCAGCAGAATGTTTCGATCTTCTGAGATCCGGGTCTCTGTGATCAGTCTATTTCTAACTTGCATAGAAGATCAGAGATGCCAGCAGAATGTTTCAATCTTCTGAGATCCGGGTCTCTGTGATGAGTCTATTTCTAACTTGCATAGAAGATCAGAGATGCCAGCAGAATGTTTTGATCTTCTGAGATACGGGTCTCTGTGATGAGTCTATTTCTAACTCGCATAGAAGATCAGTGATGCCAGCAGAATAGTTCAATATTCTGAGATCCGGGTCTCTGTGATGAGTTTATTTCTAACTTGCATAGAAGATCAGAGATGCCAGCAGAATGTTTCGATCTTCTGAGATACGGGTCTCTGTGATGAGTCTATTTCTAACTCGCATAGAAGATCAGAGATGCCAGCAGAATAGTTCAATATTCTGAGATCCGGGTCTCTGTTATGAGTTTATTTCTAACTCGCATAGAAGATCAGAGATGCCAGCAGAATGTTTCGATCTTCTGTGATACGGGTCTCTGTGATGAGTTTATTTCTAACTCGCATAGAAGATCATAGATGCCAGCAGAATGTTTCGATCTTCTGAGATCCGGGTCTCTGTGATGAGTTTATTTCTAACTCGCATAGAAGATCAGAGATGCCAGCAGAATAGTTCAATATTCTGAGATCCGGGTCTCTGTGATGAGTCTATTTCTAACTCGCATAGAAGATCAGAGATACCAGCAGAATAGTTCAATATTCTGAGATCCGGGTCTCTGTGATGAGTCTATTTCTAACTCGCATAGAAGATCAGAGATGCCAGCAGAATAGTTCAATATTCTGAGATACGGGTCTCTGTGATGAGTTTATTTCTAACTCGCATAAGAGACCAGAGATGCCAGCTGAATATTTCGATCTTCTGAGATCCGGGTCTCTGTGATGAGTTTATTTCTAACTCGCATAGAAGATCATAGATGCCAGCTGAATATTTCGATCTTCTGAGATCCGGGTCTCTGTGATGAGTTTATTTCTAACTCGCATAGAAGATCAGAGATGCCAGCAGAATGTTTCGATCTTCTGAGATCCGGGTCTCTGTGATGAGTTTATTTCTAACTCACATAGAAGATCAGAGATGCCAGCAGAATGTTTCGATCTTCTGAGATCCGGGTCTCTGTGATGAGTCTATTTCTAACTCGCATAGAAGATCAGAGATGCCAGCAAAATGTTTCGATCTTCTGAGATCCGGGTCTCTGTGATGAGTCTATTTCTAACTCGCATAGAAGATCAGAGATGCCAGCAGAATGTTTGGTGACAATACAGACCTTGATTCGGCGGCCGTTGGAACTGTTACTTTGTGTCCCCTTTGAGTAGAGGGAATTAGATCAGCATACCTAATATTTGTGGCGAGGACATCAAAAGATTCTTGGTTGCTGCACTCATCCTCCAACAAACTCAGTAGGTCCTTTGTGGGATCGGGTTGATCATCATGGAATGGCGGGGGGGTGGGATTTTTCGTGATGCGAAGTTTAATGAATGGAGTGAGATGCCAGGTGTTGGTCTGCTTGGCGGTGCAGGTTTAGCCCTTGACAAGGAGGTTGATTGAAGGTTTGCCTGGTGTTTGGTGTTGTGTGTTAGTTGTCCATCCATTGGGTTGTTGGCTTGAGGCGAGGATTTGTCATCTGATGTTGGTGCAGGGAGTTGTTTTAGGAGGCATCTAAAGGTGAAAGCCCTCATGGGTTACCTTCCTATGACTCTTGTTGATTGGTTTGCAGGCGTTGTGCAAGCAGGCGCCTTAGCTTCCCCGCGTCTTTCTTCCACTCTGATCCCGCCATGCTTTCGTCTTCTAGGCATGGTCCGGTCTTGCTGCGCGACGAGTATGAGTGGATAAGAGGAATCTATAAGGCAAACTGGTGAGGTTCCCTGGAAAGGGATGTTGTACCCTTTACAAGCGATCATTCAGGTGGCAGCTCAGCTGTTGAGGCTTATCTGGGACAGGAAAATGGGTTGTTTTAGCAAAATACTATTTTAACTTTGGTGTGCGACGGTTGGAATAGTGGCAATAGAGTGATGTCAGGGAATGTAATGAGACAAGAGACACTTAAGGCCGTGTCCGTGCAGCTGCCACTGAAAAGTATCCTGTGTCTGTTTCAGTGGAGCTTAGAAGCTCCACTGAAACAAGCACAGATCCTGTGCGTCCCATTGGCTAGGTGGGGTAACCTTGTGTGTGTGTGTGATCAGGCTGTGCACTTGATCTTTGAAATGCAAAACAATGCATGTTAATTAATCCAGGGCCCGGTATTATTGGGCAGTTGTACTTTGTGGGGCCAATCTGGTATTGTGAAACCGAGCCTGGTGGTGCAAACCAACACTGTTATGCAATCCCTGCTAGGGGCGCTATAGAAATTGCAAAAATAAATAAATAAGAAGCAAATCCAGCTGGGTGAAAACCAGTCGAGAAGTGTAAAGAAGATATGGAATGTAATCATTGGTCAGGTAATGCTGAAGCAACAGTAGTGTGCAGTCAGGGAGGGGCAACGCTCTAACCACGCAGTGTCTGAAATGAAAATGAGTTTGGCTTATGCAGACATTCATCTCATAGTGGCTCAGATAAATCTGCCTATGCAACAGTTAGTCCGCTTAAACAAAGGTACATCTGGCTATGTACAGTTAGTCTGCTTAAACAAAGGTACATCTGGCTATGCACAGTTAGTCTGCTTAAACAAAGGTACATCTGGCTATGCAACAGTTAGTCTGCTTAAACAAAGGTATATCTGGCTATGCAACAGTTAGTCTGCTTAAACAAAGGTACATCTGGCTATGCAGCAGTTAGTTCCGCTTAAACAATGGTACATCTGGCTATGCAGCCGTTAGTTCTGCTTAAACAAAGGTACATCTGGTTATGCAACAGTTAGTTCCGCTTAAACAAAGGTAAATCTGGCTAAGCAGCCGTTAGTTCCGCTTAAACAAAGGTACATCTGGATATGCAGCCGTTAGTTCCGCTTAAACAAAGGTACATCTGGCTATGCAACAATTAGTCTGCTTAAACAAAGGTACATCTGGCTATTCAACAGTTAGTCTGCTTAAACAAAGGTACATCTGGTTATGCAGCCGTTAGTTCCGCTTAAACAAAGGTACACCTGGCTATGCAGCCGTTAGTTCCGCTTAAACAAAGGTACATCTGGCTATGCAACAGTTAGTCTGCTTAAACAAAGGTACATCTGGCCATGCAGCAGTTAGTTCCGCTTAAACAAAGGTACATCTGGCTATGCAACAGTTAGTCTGCTTAAACAAAGGTACATCTGGCTATGCAACAGTTAGTTCCGCTTAAACAAAGGTACATCTGGATATGCAGCAGTTAGTTCCGCTTAAACAAAGGTACATCTGGCTATGCAACATTTACTCTACTTAAACAAAGGTACATCTGGCTATGCAGCAGTTAGTTCTGCTTAAACAAAGGTACATCTGGCTATGCACAGTTAGTCTGCTTAAACAAAGGTACACCTGGCTATGCAACAGTTAGCCTGCTTCAACAAAGGTACATCTGGCTATGCAACAGTTAGTGTGCTTAAACAAAGGTACATCTGGCTATGCAGCAGTTAGTTCCGCTTAAACAAAGGTATATCTGGCTATGCAGCAGTTAGTTCCGCTTAAACAAAGGTACATCTGGCTATGCAGCTGTTAGTTCCGCTTAAACAAAGGTACATCTGGCTATGCAGCCGTTAGTTCTGCTTAAACAAAGCTACATCTGGTTATGCAACAGATAGTTCCGCTTAAACAAAGGTAAATCTGGCTATGCAGCCGTTAGTTCCACTTAAACAAAGGTACATCTGGCTATGCAGCCGTTAGTTCCACTTAAACAAAGGTACATCTGGCTATGCAGCCGTTAGTTCCGCTTAAACAAAGGTACATCTGGATATGCAGCCGTTAGTTCCGCTTAAACAAAGGTACATCTGGCTATGCAACAATTAGTCTGCTTAAACAAAGGTACATCTGGCTATGCAACAGTTAGTCTGCTTAAACAAAGGTACATCTGGTTATGCAGCCGTTAGTTCCGCTTAAACAAAGGTACATCTGGATATGCAGCCGTTAGTTCCGCTTATACAAAGGTACATCTGGCTATGCAACAATTAGTCTGCTTAAACAAAGGTACATCTGGCTATGCAGCAGTTAGTTCCGCTTAAACAAAGGTATATCTGGCTATGCAGCAGTTAGTTCCGCTTAAACAAAGGTACATCTGGCTATGCAGCCGTTAGTTCCGCTTAAACAAAGGTACATCTGGCTATGCAGCCGTTAGTTCTGCTTAAACAAAGCTACATCCGGTTATGCAACAGATAGTTCCGCTTAAACAAAGGTAAATCTGGCTATGCAGCCGTTAGTTCCACTTAAACAAAGGTACATCTGGCTATGCAGCCGTTAGTTCCACTTAAACAAAGGTACATCTGGCTATGCAGCCGTTAGTTCAGCTTAAACAAAGGTCCATCTGGCTATGCAACAGTTAGTCTGCTTAAACAAAGGTACATCTGGCTATGCAACAGCTAGTCTGCTTAAACAAAGGTACTTCTGGTTATGCAGCCGTTAGTTCCGCTTAAACAAAGGTACATCTGGCTATGCAGCCGTTAGTTCCGCTTAAACAAAGGTACATCTGGCTATGCAACAGTTAGTCTGCTTAAACAAAGGTACATCTGGCTATGCAACAGTTAGTCTGCTTAAACAAAGGTACATCTGGATATGCAGCAGTTAGTTCGGCTGAAACAAAGGTACATCTGGCTATGCAACAGTTAGTCTGCTTAAACAAAGGTACATCTGGCTATGCAACAGTTAGTTCCGCTTAAACAAAGGTACATCTGGCTATGCAGCAGTTAGTTCCGCTTAAACAAAGGTACATCTGGCCATGCAACAGTTAGTCTGCTTAAACAAAGGTACATCTGGCTATGCAGCAGTTAGTTCCGCTTAAACAAAGGTACATCTGGCTAAGCAACAGTTAGTCTGCTTAAACAAAGGTACATCTGGCTATGCAACAGTTAGTTCCGCTTAAACAAAGGTACATCTGGCTATGCAGCAATTTGTTCTGCTTAAACAAAGGTACATCTGGCTATGCAACAGTTAGTCTGCTTAAACAAAGGTACATCTGGCTATGCAGCAGTTAGTTCCGCTTAAACAAAGGTACATCTGGCTATGCAACAGTTAGTCTGCTTAAACAAAGGTACATCTGGCTATGCAACAGTTAGTCTGCTTAAACAAAGGTACATCTGGCTATGCAACAGTTAGTCTGCTTAAACAAAGGTACATCTGGCTATGCAACAGTTAGTCTGCTTAAACAAAGGTACATCTGGCTATGCAGCAGTTAGTTCCGCTTAAACAAAGGTACATCTGGCTATGCAACAGTTAGTCTACTTAAACAAAGGTACATCTGGTTATGCAACAGTTAGTTCCGCTTAAACAAAGGTAAATCTGGCTATGCAGCCGTTAGTTCCGCTTAAACAAAGGTACATCTGGCTATGCAGCCGTTAGTTCCGCTTAAACAAAGGTACATCTGGCTATGCAACAGTTAGTCTGCTTAAACAAAGGTACATCTGGCTATGCAACAGTTAGTCTGCTTAAACAAAGGTACATCTGGCTATGCAGCAGTTAGTTCCGCTTAAACAAAGGTACATCTGGCTATGCAACAGTTAGTCTACTTAAACAAAGGTACATCTGGCTATGCAGCAGTTAGTTCTGCTTAAACAAAGGTACATCTGGCTATGCAACAGTTAGTCTGCTTATACAAAGGTACATCTGGCTATGCAGCAGTTAGTTCCGCTTAAACAAAGGTACATCTGGCTATGCAACAGTTATTTCCGCTTAAACAAAGGTACATCTGGCTATGCAGCAATTAGTTCCGCTTAAACAAAGGTACATCTGGCTATGCAACAGTTAGTCTGCTTAAACAAAGGTACATCTGGCTATGCAACAGTTAGTTCCGCTTAAACAAAGGTACATCTGGCTATGCAGCAGTTAGTTCCGCTTAAACAAAGGTACATCTGGCTATGCAACAGTTAGTCTGCTTAAACAAAGGTACATCTGGCTATGCAACAGTTAGTTCTGCTTAAACAAAGGTACATCTGGCTATGCAGCAATTAGTTCCGCTTAAACAAAGGCACATCTGTCTATGCAACAGTTAGTCTGCTTAAACAAAGGTACACCTGGCTATGCAACAGTTAGTTCCGCTTAAACAAAGGTACATCTGGCTATGCAGCAGTTAGTTCCGCTTAAACAAAGGTACATCTGGCTATGCAACAGTTAGTCTGCTTAAACAAAGGTACATCTGGCTATGCAGCAGTTAGTTCCGCTTAAACAAAGGTTCATCTGGCTATGCAACAGTTAGTCTGCTTAAACAAAGGTACATCTGGCTATGCAGCAGTTAGTTCCGCTTAAGCAAAGGTACATCTGGCTATGCAACAGTTAGTCTGCTTAAACAAAGGTACATCTGGCTATGCAACCGTTAGTTCCGCTTAAACAAAGGTACCTCTGGCTATGCAGCAATTAGTTCCGCTTAAACAAAGGTACATCTGGCTATGCAACAGTTAGTCTGCTTAAACAAAGGTACATCTGGCTATGCAACAGTTAGTTCTGCTTAAACAAAGGTACATCTGGCTATGCAGCAGTTAGTTCCGCTTAAACAAAGGTACATCTGGCTATGCAACAGTTCGTCCGCTTAAACAAAGGTACATCTGGCTATGCAACAGTTAGTCCGCTTAAACAAAGGTACATCTGGCTATGCAACAGTTAGTCTGCTTAAACAAAGGTGCATCTGGGTGTGGCGAGCCACAAATAAGGTAATGCAACAAACACATCTGAGTAGGAAACAGAGAAATCAAGCTGTTCAACAATTACATGTCTGTGTGGCATTAAGTCTTGCTGTGCGAGGATTATTTAATTGTACAACATGTAAATCTGCTCTGGCACATTCGTCTGGCAAGCCTGGCAAATCTGGCTCTGGCACATGCCCGCTGCTAGTGTTGTGCTGACTGCCTCAGGCTTGGGTAAGCATTGTGATACTCTAGGTGGGTGGTGTGACAGGCCTCGTATCCTGCCAGCATGGTTCTGACTTTGTGACTAACGTTAGTGTTGTGATAGTGTGAAGAATTCGACCATCCGCATGGTGGGCGAGCGTACGCTCGCCTGAGATGTTTGAAATGTTTAATTACATGGAATGATGGTAGACCAACCTCAGGAAAATGCGTGGGGCTAATCCATTTTAGGTAAGAATTGGTGTAGTAACACTGTTTGAGACTACACAACACTTATTTGCTTGGCATTAGGTAACCCACCTTTTGGTAGAGGTCTGTACTACACATGTTGGTAGTGTGACTGAGCAGCCAGGCCTATCTCAAGAGGGGTAAATGTGAGCTGTAGAGCTGTAGCAATGAAATCCATAAATACAGGTAACCAAGTAACACTTACAATCAAGGGTTCAGTTATAAAGAGTTATTTATTTAACATCAATTTTTAAATAAACGTTCTTTAAAAAGGGCAAGATATGTAACAATCAAGTATACTTTAAAATACTTTTCCAGAATCAGCATAAGTTAGTGGATGCTCTTTAGCGATGCTTGCTACACCCGAAGGTGACTTCATTCACAAGGAGCGTAATGGCATTTTTATATCACTACTTATACTTTGCAGTTTCTGAGGATGCAGAAAGGAAAGGTTGAAGGAAGGAAAAAGGTTAAACAAGGTAGCCACGCCCTGTTTAGAAGTGGACCCTCCCATCACCAGTTAGCCCCCACCAAAATGTAGGTTTTGTTGCGCCTCTGTATATAGTCTAGAGCAACATGTGGTGTTCATACCAATATTTGTCACCATTTGCGCATGGGCACTGCAAGCTAAATTGGCTCTCACCCTGTGTGCAATGGCCCTCTAGTGACAGAAAAGTGAAGTGCAGCGTGTAAGTGCTACGGGCGAGTATATTCGTCCTGAATTCCCACAGGAAACCACTGTAGGCTCCTCCCACTCCTGCATTTAAGTAAAACACGTAATACAAATGTATGAATGCATTTTTATGCTGGCCCCTAATCTGAAGCCAGCAATGCGGGAGACTTAGAATAAGCTTTGATAAAAATGAAGTCCCTTCAAATCATAAAGTGCACACAGAGGACTCCTGGCTGGGCCTGGAAGCTGCCACTTTGGTTCTGAAGAGGATGGATGTTGCACTAGAAAAGGAAAACACTTTGTACACAACCAACCAAGCCAGTAAGCCTTTAATTTGCACTTATATGCCACTGGAATCTAATGACTTTCAGCTTTCGATATATTTTGATTGCTGGCCTAGTGGGCCAGTGGATGTGCTTGCACTGTGGATGAACCAAGAAACCTACTGTATCTTGCCAGCATTATGATATGATAAGTCATTTATAACGTGCTTGTACACAAGTGTTTCTTATCTGTAGCCGTGGTGGGAACCTGCACGTGGCACTCTTTCCAACAACACTTGATAATGTCAGAGCATTTTCCCCAGATCCCAAACAATTCCAACAGCAACCAGGCAATGTCAAAGCCAATAGTCTTGGCTATCATATACCTTAACATCTACCGTCACCAAAAGCCCAGGTACTCACATAGCTTACATTTTTATTTTCAGCAAAAAATTCAGGAGCTCACAACACTGCCAATTTCTTGATCAAAAGTTCAGGTGCTCACAATATTACACAACATCTTCCTCTCCCCTGATTTCCTGCCTGATACTGCACTAGTCACCTGGCTTCCCTCTGGTTTCGGGCCCAGATCCCTGCCTGCCCAGTTGCACACCCGCACTGCCTCCCGGCAACCCTTGCTCTTGGTTCTGTATCTGTAACCCTACAGTCCCCCTACCTGCACTTTTGGACACCTGCTGTCTGCACTTACCCTTGCACCTGCCAGTTACTGGCTGCACCTCTTGTTATTGTTTTGATCCCATGTACAGCACTGACCCCTCCCTTTTCCCCTGGCACTTTTCTCAACATCACTTGGCCTAGTAAGATCGTTGTCTCTGTCCTCCCTCTGTTCCCCCTTCCTTGTCGCACCTTGAAACACGTGTGTATAGGCGCGTTACAAATGCCATATAATATCATATCATATATCATGTCATATCAATTTCTTGTTCAAAGGTTCAGGTGCTCACAACATTGCCAATTTCTTGATCAAAAGTTCAGTGGTGCTCACACCATTGCCAATTTCTTGTTCAATGGTTCACGTACTCACAACATTGTCAATTTCTTGATCAAACGGTCTGGTCTTCGCAAGATTGCCATACGATACATAGATACTCACCCCATTTCCAGGGGTTCCTCCCGAAAGCTTGGGCACCCACATTGTTCTCTGGGTATTGTGAAGTAGGAGGTTAAGAAGACCTCCATTGCTGTACTGCCCCACCTGCCTCTATCCTTTGCAGGCAGAACCCTATCTCCGCGTGACTCATGGAGCAGGCTCTCCATCGTGGTCAGGAGTGTGTGCAACCCTTTGCAGCATACATCTCTCTATGCAAGAGGACATGTGCACCACAGAACGGTTGGAATGCAGAACCTAGTCCAGAGGAGCACTTTGGTTGTCTACAGTCTGCGTGACGATATCCTGGACATGGTGGTTGTGCCACCAATCATTCAAAATTAATGCGAAAATACATAGATCTTTAATCATTCCTAATTGTTTCATACAGGACCACTCCAATCTCTACCCTCCTTAGTCCGCCCACCCTGGGGTGAGTGTTTGGTACAGAGCCCGTTGCCTTAAACTGGATACTAAATGTAGCCCTCAGGTAGGTCCTGTCTGCAGACAGATGTGGAGTTGGTTAAGACAGTGGCAACTTTAGGCCCTAATTATAGGTTTTCAGTCGATAAACGCATATTGATGCAGCCTGTGGCCTGGAGGAGGTTCACATCACTAATGTCAGTTTCTGGAAGACGTTGAGGATTAGAGATTATTGTTGTATAATCAAAAAGCTCTTCTGGCCAGAGGTCACAGTAGTTCATTTGAAAATGGGTGCCTGTTTTCTTGAAAAGCATTTGTTTGTTTTTCGAAAGTTCAAATGGGCACTGCAGCGTTGGCTATTGCAGTGTCCATTTTCAAAAATGGACTCTGTTTCCCCTCCTACCCAACAAGCTTTTTAATGAAGGGCAGCATTTCAACTGGCAGGTATTGGCAATCCAATAACACTTTCCCAAAGAGCAGCGGTTTGACAGCCTATGCCCCTCAGGCGGCACTTGGGCTCCCCGAATCATTGCTCTGGAGCTTCTAAGCACTATATTCTGATGGTGTGCACGTGGTTTCTTATTAGGTGTCGCTGCAGATGTTTTGGACCTTACTTCCTATCATCACTAGCTAGCATAGACTGTGGTGAGGATCTCCTGTGCACAGGATTACCCACAGCAACCCCACACCAGTGTGGCTGCCTGCTGGACTAAAAAGTGATTACTATCCAAAGGATCGCCCTCCCCAGCAGTGTTCATTCTCAGTAGAGGTCCTTTCACTCATTTGTGGCAAATTTTGGGCTAATTTTGTAAGACTTTTGGAGTTTCACCGCAAGTTGTTAAGGGTAGTCCAGGTGTGGGCACCTTAATTTTTTACCCCAAACTAGAGAGACACAGTATCACTTTACTATTGGTGCCCAGCAAGGAAGAAGCACATCTGTGTGGCTGCTGATGGCAGAGGAGAACAGCTTAGCGTTTCATTGCTGAGCGGTCCCTGTGGGTGGCGCCAGACTGATATGCAAATGGACATTTCTCCTCCGGTAAGGGACAGTGGTCTACAATGTGATTGTGCACCCATCTAGGCAGGTGCTTTGCAAGAAGGCAGGCCATTTAAGTTGCGATAATTCAAAGTAAGGGGTCCTAGTATCTGGTGACGTTGCTGAGAGTACTCATAAACCTCTCCACCTCCCCATTGGTGCTCGGCATCGTCCCAGGAACACCTTGAAACCTCAGCTCTGGGACGGCTGTGCATTATCTGAGTATAACCAAGCTGGCAAACCGTGTGCTTGCAAACAGGAATTCTATAAGCTGCTGCAATCGAGGAGACAAAATAAACCTCCAGGAAACTGGAGCATTCATCCAGTATCACGAGATAATACTGATCACTGAGCACGGTGGCAACATCCATACTGCTGGCTTGCCAGGCTTCACAGTCCTCTGTGCAGACTCAATTTTAGGTTGTTTGCCCAGCACTCCCATGGGCCGGCACCATGTACGCCTCTCTATGTGTGCGCGCAGGCCCTAGAAACCAGACTTTGGTCTGAAGAAGGGTTGGGTTTTGGTCATTCCCTTGGGACATGTGTGTGCCAGCGCTATCCCCGTATTCAGAAGCGGAGAGGGAACAAATCCTGATATTCCCTGAGTGAGACATTACTGAGACACATATATCTCTGTACGGACCCTTCGTAGTGCTTCCTCAACTTCCCCCCGTGAGGATTATGCTGTGAGAGGACATCCTTCAATTTCCCTGCACGCGCGTTTGTCTTGGTCAGTAGAATTTTTGATGGCCACACTGAGATCAATGCCGGGACTGCTGCTTGGGCAACCATCCTTACATGCTCCTCCGCCCATATATCTTTCGAACACATCATCACTCTGTACTCGTGGGGGCTAAAGGCGCCATCCCTGAATGCGTGCAGGAGGTTTGGGCAAGGGAAGCTTGTGATCAGGCACTCCCTGACCTGGTGCCCATAGAAGGAGAAGTGGTAGGGCTTGCAGACCCACAGCACTGCCAACACCTTACATTCTATTTGTGAGTACCTTTGTTCAGTAGACAGGAGCATCATGCCGGACTAAGATACTGGTAGCCGTGCCTCATTTTTGTCAACTTGTAGCAACACTGCAACGAACCCTGATGGGCTATTGCCCTCCAAAATGTCTGTAAACCTGCCATGTTTACGTCTGCCATGAATGCTGGTTTCATTTTATCAAACGCCACTTGCTCACTGTGCCCTCTCTCCCATGGGCTGTCCTTACCAATGAGAAGGCAGAGTGGCTCAGTGAGAGGGGCTACGTTGGGGATGAACTAGTCCCAGTAGTTTACCATTCCTGGAAAACGTCTGACCTCCAAACAGGATGTAGCCGGCGGTCATTGCCTTGAGGTTTGACACCTTTTGCGCATCCGCAGATAACCCTGACTCTTGGTAGTCATGTCCAAAGGACGCCACTTGTTTCAGGAGAACTAAGCGTTCGGACGTGTTCATCATTTATCCATTGACTCGCACGTGCCTGAAGACATTGGCCAGTCTAAGTGTTCATGTGCAGAAGAAGCGTACTCCCACTGACACATCATCGCTCATGCTAACCACTCCCTTGAGGCCAGCAAGCACCCCTATGATTGTACGTTGAAACACTTCTGCGGCAGAGGAGACGCCAAACCAAGCAGCTTCCATTGGTGCAGCCCCTGTGTGATGAAAATGTTGTAATTAACCCAGTCCTCGAACAGCTGTCCCTGATGCTATTCTACCCTCAGGTCAATTGTTGAAAACTCTGTGCCCTTTGCACATCTGCAATAATGTCATCGATTGTGGTCGTCAGAAATCTGGACTGTTGTGTGGCCTTGCTCCGCATCCTCATGACCACACATACCCGGATGGCATTGGCTTGCTTTGGCTTTGCTACCGCTACTACTGGGGATACCCATGGGATCGGACCAGTGACTCTTTCGATGATGACTTCAGGTCCTTATTGGAGCAGTTTTTGTTCCACCTTCGTCTAGAGATGGAAAGGCAGGGTCACAGGCTGGACAGTGGCTTGCATGTGTGTAACCTCACCTGTTGGTCTCGAAGGCACCCTGTGCATAGGAGGAGACAGAGACCCTACATTCTCCTTATACATACTGTGTACAAAATGTACCAACCCCAAGGCTTCAGAGATGTCACCACTAAGGGTACCTCTTACCTCTGTGGAGATGTAGAATATGGCTCTTAAGCAGGATTAGTCATGGTGGATGTTTGTAAGAAATACAGCATTACGGTACCCCCCATACATGAGGTTTCTCACTGTGTGTGTGTGCCCAGCGTGCGGTGGGTGTCTAGGGCAGGAACCTGGCCGATCGGCATTGCATTCACTCAGAGGCGTTGCTAGTGGGGTGCTAAGGGGGCTATAGCCCCGGGTCTTTTGGTTGTAGCCCCGGATAGAATCTCAGGAGCTACAACCAAAAGGCTACCTAGCCCCGAGTCTTGACAGTCCCGACATTAGCGTACCCCAGATCTTTTCCAGACCTAGCAGCCCCCCTGCATTCACTGAAGTACCATTTTCATTGAGAACCATAGCACGTGTGTCATGTGTGGCCACCTTGCACTGTGCTTGGCTTTTCCGCATCTTCACTTCACACACCACCAATATAAAGACTATTTCTTGAATGTCATCTTCCCCATTGGGAACGTCCATTGGCGTTTCAGCCGGCAGGTGACTGTGACCACTTTGGCCATAGGTTGTCCTAGGGTACTGGTTTTAGAGTCTTTCAACTCAGGCCAGTCGACCTGACATATTTTGGCATAGAAGTACAGCCTTAGACGTCTCCCCCAAGTCTGTCAAGATGCCGGACATGCCCATATGCAGGGGCCGTCCATAGAAACCCTACACACCTTTTAGAAAGCTTGCATTGACCCCCCTCTTCCGCTTGAATGGCTTCTCAATGTGAGGGTCTCTGATAGACTTGACCTCTTCCACCAGCGTCGATTTCAAAGCTTCCTCCGTAGGACCCATCCTGGTATTGGCCAATTCATGCGACCTGCCAAGCTCCAGCATACGTTGTAGTGCCGTGCCAGGCTCCCGCAGGATCCGGGGGCTCAGTGATGAGGAGAAACATTCCCGGGTCAATGGAGCTCAGCTTTCATCTTCCTGATCGTGGCGCGTGCAGGAGAATACCCGTTGATGTAGGCATGCATGGTAGGTGCCCAGATGTTCCTGCGCTTCCTGCAGGCCTGCATCAACTGGGATTGTTAGTAGTCCCCATTGACCAACGGGCTAAAATATGTTACGGGGGCTCTTTTGGGAGAGACCCAGAAACCATCACCAGCCTGGAGGGTATAGACTATTCCATCAATGGTGCCAGCAAAGACCAGGGGCATTGCTTTCTTCCCCACGTCATCATGCTCCCTCGTGGTTGCCGCATATATTTCCAATCATTTAACCCAGAGATTCCACCTGGGGCCTAGCGAGGAAGGTACCCCATTTGAGCTGGGGGTGCCTTGAAATGCTGGACGAAACCATGTGCTTTCAGGGGGGCAAAGCTGGGCTCTAGCACCTCCACTGAAGAAAAACACCTCACCTTGCCCGTTACAATCATCATCCGCCATGCCGACTGCCCCAGAGGCACCCACAACGCGAACGAAGGCAGATACCCTGGAGCTGTACGTAGGCAAGCAATTCCCTAGTCACTCCCCGCGCAGCTGGAACCTCCTACCAATGTGCGGATAGAACGAGTGAACAATATCTCCTGACTGGACGCGCAGTCTGATGCGCACTGTTACTGTATGCAGGATTTTCAACGACGGTGTGTTTTCTGCACCAGAGCTGCACACGGCTGCGGGTTCACACCCTACGTGGCACTGGATACAGTCATAGTTAACTACTTTTCAAAGTGTCTATGAGCAAAGTCTGCTCCCTTTGAGATTTGGCTAGATAAGGGGATGCCCTTTGTAAGTCGAAGTCTGCATCGCCTGATCTTTTGGACCACAACTCCCATCAGCCCTAGTCAGCATTGTCAATGGTGAGGGATCAATGGGATTCGTAGTTGAAAACTTAGGAAGATCCACTGGTTGCACCGAGCCCTGTTTAAGTGATAGCTTTGATGTAGACAGGTCGGGACAGCAGCATCTATGAACTTCAGCTGACCTGGACAATCTCTATCACCTGCTAGTGGCGCACCTCTATCCCCTCCAACCCTGCAACAGCTGCCCCCAGTGCCAAGAGGCTCAGAGCGGCTCAAAGGAGGTGCCAGGTTAAGGCTGCTTTCCTCAAACTCTCCACTCGCAAACAGCAAAGAGTTTCCAACGTGACCTTACGTGCCCCCGTATGTCTGCAAGGCAGCTTCGGCTGCCATCTACTGGCGGCATAGAACTACTACATGCTCACAATTCACGTTGCCCCCAGATTCTTACAGTCTCAGTCAGCGTGACCAGGGGGCGCTTCTATCGGCCCCAAACACTAGCACGAGACACAGACAGAACAGGCGTGTTCTTAAAGTGTAAAAAGCGGCTTTAATGTGAGATGTCATGGGCTTACAAACAATACCAAACAGGTCCTATGCTTTAACAAACTTATGCTAAAAATATGCTAACTTCCCCTAAAGGCCCACCCTCAGAGCACCCCCTTTCAAAAGATAGCCATGTATATTCAGTCACGCTCCTACTAGCCTCTATTAACCCTATGATTACCTCTCCTGCCCCCAGGTGCTCCTGGGCTGGCTAGCATGTCTGTATTCAGACACATCTAACCCTTTAATCTGTAACTTTCACAAGACAAGTGAACACTTCCACGCCAGCATTGTTAAAGTAGTCAGGACTTTCTTAACATGGCAACCGAGGGTGACATGCCCGGCTAATCTGTCACACTGGCGACAGTTGTGTATAGGCGCGTTACAAATGCCATATCACATCATATCATAAAGGCCTGTCCCTGTCACACAAGGCCTTTGTGGGTCAGCCGCTTCTCCAAACAACGAGTTGGGGGCAGATCTCTCTCCGCTGCAGGGGCCTCCCTCTGGAACAGCCTTCCTGCCTCCCTGAAACTTGAGGAGAACCATCTCCGGTTCCGGAAGCACCTCAAAACCTTCCTCTTTGCCTCCGCTTTCTCTCCCCCTCTCCCCTGCTAATTACTGAAACTGCACTGAATCTGCAACTGGGCCACTCTCACCGACCTCGGTCCTGGGCCCAGCCACTCTGCACTGGCACTGCCTCCCTGGCAACCCCTGCACTGCGGGACTGTCTCTGTATCCCTACAGCCCCCCTTCCCAGCACTTGTCTGCACTTACCTTGCACTTGCCATCAGCTGGCCCTTGTTATTTATCTTGTATGTTAATAACCCTGTACTGCACTTTCCCCTCTCCCTTTTCCCCTTGCACTTTCCCTTCCCCTCTACCCTTGCACTTGCGCGATCTGAATGACACCTGGCCTAGTAGGATCGTTGTCTGTCTCCCCTGTTCCCCCCCTGCCTCGTCGCGCCTTGAAACACTTGTGTATAGGTGCGTTACAAATGCCATATCATATCAAATCATATATCATATCATATCAAGGACACCAGGACTCGTAGGCACTCCATTGGGCCAAAAGCCCCTCCCACTAAAACCCTCCCCACCTAGAGCTAAATCACAATGGGGATTTTTGCTTTCATACGATGGTTTCAAAGGTCTTAACGCCCTGTCTTGCTTAACATCTTCTTCAAGGATCTGTGGCATTTTCGTGTTGTTTCGAGGCGCAGCGGGGCACTGAATGGACAAACCATGTCCTTCGCACGCCCTTGCTTTTCCCCAAAGCAACACAGTGTTGAATTTCGGCATGAAATCAAGGGATTCCTATAGATCCTGCCTGACTCGTGCACCTCGATGAAGCAGGCAGGTTATTTGGGGAAGACCTTTCCACTTTTCCACAAACGTAGTAGTAAAGTGAGGAGCAAAGGCAATTCTGCTTATATTTTACACTTCCCTTCTCTACTTTGTGGTGGACACGTTTCAAAACGTATGTGGCACCTTCCATGCAACTCTCCCGGTTTTGTTTCTTTAAAAGACCCCCCAACATCTCTGCCTAGTCCATAATAGGCACTGGCCAAAAGCCACCAACGTATGTTTCCAAACATTTGCAGCCTTGCTAACCAGCGCCATGATCTGGCTCCCCCGGGGCTTGCTCCCCATTCTCATGGCTAATAACAAACAGTTTAGGGGGAGGCGGGAATCGCCTTCATCACAAGTCCCCACCCACTGCACCTCCCCCACCACCTCAGGCTTCCCCAGGGTCTTCAGCCCATACTCGCTCTCATGTTTTGCCATCGCAGCCCCGCAGGACCAGAGGGTGCAGCAGAAGACACTATGGTATTTGTTATGATATGATATGGCATTTATAACGCGCCTGTACACACCTGTTTCTAGGCACGACAAGAAAAGCTACTGACCTGCCCTACATGTGTAGACTTCCGGCCCTGACTTCCCACCCAGACTGGAGTGGCCTGTACTCATACTCCAATACTACCGCTACCCCCAAAGCGCCGTGAAGCAGCCGTGACACCTTTACAACTACACAAGTAAAGAATAAAACATGTTTTATGTGCTACAGTTCTAAAGAACTTTATACATAATATCTTTTCCTACAAAATAAAAGCATGCATTACAATGAACTAATTAAATAATGAATGTGAACCCCATCTATCCTGGGAATGTGGCAGCCTTGATGACCTGAACTCGCATGATGAAATGCGTCAGGGAAGTTCCTGCACTTCAGGTGAACATCCCTGGTCAGCCTGTGCCCCCATCACCCAGATGCTCTGGCAGGAGACTTGGCATGCTCTGCCGCCACCTCACACCGAACCGCCCCTAGATATGTAAACTATAAAGCGAGCATTTTATCACACTGGCAAGGGCGCCTTTACACACAGGGTACCTTTCTGTTCACGCAAATGGAACCATGTTGCCTCCTGTTTCTCTTCTGGAGTAACTTTCCCACGGGGGCAGTGAGTGCATTTTCACTTCCTGCTGGCCCGGGAGTTCCCCGGTGCTCTCAGTCTAAAGTTGTACCCATGCTCGTCTCCTTTTCATTAAATCACCCCCTTTCCTTGTTTTCACCATTCATTTTAAACACCCCTTATTATCGAAATCAGCATAATGTCTTACCTGCCAAAAACAACCAGCGTTGCCCTGCTTGTCTTCACATCATAGAATTGTTTTACACAAGCACCTTCTGAATAAGTGTGCATACATGACACTGTTTCAGGCATATGTGATTCAGGCACTTACTGTGGGGAATAGGCAGAACGGGGGAGGGGGGCTTTGGAATGCTCATGGCCTCTCCCCAGAGAGCTGTGACTTGTCAGGAAAAGGGGCCATTAGCACTCTCCAATTCACACATGTCTGCCCCAGTCCAATAATTAAAGATAAGACATCAAAGAAACAGACTCAGGGAATGACCTGGGGGCCTGTGAAGCCCAGCTATGGCTTTAACCATAGCATGGCTTTGTTATTTCAAAGCCCTCATTAGTGCTAACCTGCATTATGCAACACAAAAAAAAAACCTTTTGTCAAGATTTCAAGGAGGCAGCCCTCTGACCCAGGCCCCTGGCCGCATGAAATGCAGGACGATAGAGGTTCTGGGAGTTTAGGCGCGGGGTGGGGGAAAACGGCGCGAAAGCGTAGGGAGGGGCGTCCGAACGGCGCCACAAGATACAAAAGCCCAGGAAGGGCAGGAAACAGCACCTGGGAAGGTGCGAAATATAACAGCAAGGGGCCAGGGGGGTAACCCGGCCGCCCCCAAGAAGGAACAAAAGGCCGGGGGTGTATAAGTAAGCCAGGAAAAGGAGAGGCGGCACAAACCAGGTAAGAGCTCACCTCTCTCGGGTAAGCTCTTAGTGCCTTGATAAGGGGAATGAAAAACGTTTGCTCTTGCGGGCTCACACATTTTTCTCCTCTCTGATTTCGTTCTAAACGCAGTGGCTACGAGTCCACCAACGGTGCCGGAGCAGGAGCGACCCAGAAGTACCAGCTGCGAATGAACAAAGGACTTTCGCCGTGGTCAAACGAGAAGCGTGGCTGACAGAATTCAGACGAGAAGGATGGCGGAAGGAAGAGCAAAAAGGGCCCAAGAATTCTCAGAATGGGTGAGAAAGGCAGAGAAGGAATATGGGGCATAATGGGTGCTGGAGATAATGCAGAAAGAAGAAAGGGCGAAGGCAACGTCACCTCTGCTGTTCATAGAGCCCAGCAGCAGCGAAGGAGAAGACGAGGTACCGCAAGGACAGAAAAGGGGAAGAGCGGAGTCGAAGAGATCAGAGGAACAGCCAGAGGCACCGACCAAGAGAAAGAAAAAAGATAAAAAGAAAGGTACTGTGAATAATAATGTGGGGAATAAAATCGTAAAAATGTTAAAAAATTGCGTCACGGTTTCGGGTAAGTCGCCCAGAACCAATGGCAAGAAGAGCAGACGGGGGAAGGGATCCAGGGAGGAGCAGCAGGGGAGTTCCTCAACTGAAGCAAGCAGTGATGACGAAGAAAGGGATCATCTAAGGGCTTGGGTAAAATGGAGAGGAAAGGTGAGCAGGGAAAAACAGAGAGGGGCAGGGGGGGCAGGGGGGGCAGGGGCAGAACCCAGGAACACCCCTGTCCCGGCTCCACAAGGGGCACCAGTAGAACCCAGGGAAACCCCGGCCACGGCACCACAAGGGGCACCAGTAGTCCCGGTGCCGCAAGGGGAATCAGTAATCCCGGCACCACAAGGTGCACCGGCAGGGCCAAACATAGTGGCAGGGGACACACCACCGGGGGCAGCACCGACAGTGGCAGAAAATGGGGGGCCACTCATGACGAAATATGGCAGGCCAACCATGGGTAAAGACGCACAGGGCTGGTCAATGAAAGCGATGGCTTGCTACATAAATGACAAAGTAAGGGAAAAAATATGGAGGAAGGAATTGATCGATATCTTTACATTGTTAGATTGTCAAAAGAGGGGGATGAATGTGGCCCTAGAGGACATGAAGGAGGACGAGAAAAGTTTACTAAAAAAGGGGCCAGTAGTAAGGAATTTTGACAACTGGATGTCGGCCTTCACCATAATGTCTACAATTATATTACAAAAATTCCCGGAAGACGGGGTAGCATTAGTGGCGTATCAGCAGAGGGTGCTGAAGGTACACGCGGCGTTTGGGGGTGACGCATGGCTGGAGTATGATCATGAGTTCAGAAAGGAGATGGACTGCTTTCCGGATATGGGTTGGGATGAAGAAAACTTTAATCTCTACATATTTAATGTGCTGAAAGGAGAAATGTGATTCCAAGGAGCGGAGCACAGGGGGACAGCAGAGAAGGCAGTATTGGCAGAATGAATACAAAGCGCATTATAGATCCAGTAGCAGAAAGTACGAATCCAGTTATGACGGAAATAGAGACCAGAGTTTGCGGAGCAGAAATTATGGGTCACAGAGAGGGTGGCAGAACAGCCTGCCCCCGACAACACGGGGGGGGGGCAGTGGGAGCACGGGGACAACACGAGCAGAACCACGACAATGTAGGAGTTTTGAAAAGGGGGTACCCTGTAGCTGGGGATGGAAGTGCAAGTTCAGCCACAAGTGCGAGAGATGTAAGGGTGACCACAACAGCTCCAAGTGCACAAGGGCCGCAGTTCCAAGCGGCAGAAGCGATGAGACGTGGAAATAAGAACTGGGGCGGGAAGGGGGCCACGCCGGTAAAAATCGAGAGGATGGAAAGGTGGCTCCAGAAATACCCAGACCAAGAAACGGCAGACCAGGTCAGACAAGGCTTTAGAGAAGGTTTTAACATCCCGTTTACCGGGCAGGGAGCGCAAGACATTCCTAGGAATCTAAAGTCGGCAACCGAAAACAGAGATATAGTGACCAGTAAGATACGGAAAGAGGTAGAACTGGGGAGGGTGGAGGGCCCCATTATGGCCTTACCATTCGAAGAATTTATATGCTCTCCACTAGGGCTGGTGCCGAAAAAGGACGAAGGGGAATACAGGCTGATACACCACCTATCCTACCCCCCGGGGGCCTCGGTGAACGACGGCATCGCCCAGAGCGATGCAACAGTATCATATTCAGACTGCGAGGAGGCAGTAGAACTGGTCAGGAAAGCGGGAAAAGGGGCATGGATGGCATTCCGCCTGTTGCCAGTCAACAGCAGATCACAAAGATGGTTATGTATGCATTGGGAGGGGGAATACTTCATCGACAAATGCCTCCCGATGGGGTGCGCCATCTCATGCGCATAGTTTGAGAGGGTAAGTTCATTTTTGCAATGGGCAGTAACAGAAGAGATGAGGGAGTCCATGATGGTACATTACCTGGACGATTTTCTATTCGTTGGGCCCAAAGGTTCAGAGCTATGCAGGGCAACCCTGGATAACTTTGTGGAAATAACAAGCGGGTGGGGTTTTCCTCTTGCGGAGGAGAAAACGATGGGCCCAACGCAGATTATCCAATTCCTAGGAATAGAAATTGACTCAAACAAAGGAAGGTGTTGGATCCCGGAGGACAAGGTGACGGATCTGCTGAAGACAATAAAGGAACTACAAGGAAAAAACAAAGAGACAGTGAGAGAATTGCAAGCGCTGGCAGGAAAGCTGAACTTCGCAGGAAGAGTCATACCACAGGGGACGGTGTTCCAGAGAAGTATTGAGCTAAAAACGAGAGGTGCTACCAAGGGGCACCACAGAGTCAGGCTAGGGGGAGGAATCAAGAGAGATCTGGAAGTGTGGGCAGAATTTCTGAAATACTTCAATGGGTCGGTCATATGGCGCTCACCGGTGAATGAGGAAGGTTAAAGGGTGTTGTTCACCGATGCAGCAGGTAGCCTTGGTTTTGGCGCAATACTGGGGAAAGAATGGTGTGCAGGCAAGTGGCCAAAAACATGGCAGGTGGCGGAATGGACAAAAAACATAACGCTGCTGGAGCTCTTCCCGATATGGGTCGCGTTATGCGCATGGGGGGAAGAGCTAGGAAACAAGGAGTTGGCAGTATGGTCAGATAACATGGCGGTGGCGCAAGTGTTAAACAAAAGAAGTGCGTCATGCATGATAGTGTTGGAATTAATGAGGGCAATCACACTGGAAAGCCTAAAAATGAATACATGCATAAAGGCGAGGCATATCGCTGGGGAAGCAAATGTGGCGGCTGATGCAATCTCTCGCTTTCAGTGGGAGAAATTCAGGGAGCTGAGACCGGACGCCGACAAGGAAAGAACGTCCATGCCGCGGAAGGCATGGGTCCCGTTGGAGGCCCTAGAAAGGAAAGCACGGTTGGCCACAAGGTCGACTCAAAAGAAGTGGGAGAAGAATGGAGAAAGGAAAGGGTCATCGACAAGCTGACCAGGAACGCCCTAACGTACAAAACGGGTAAGCAGTACGAAAAGCATGTAAAAGATGTGTTGGTGGAAACAGGTGTGAAAGAGGTGGAAAAAATTTCAACGGGAAAAATTTGTGAATTTCTCGAAGGGGCATTTGCCAAAGAGAAAAAGAAAAGCTGGGCAGCAGCGCACCTAGCGGCGGTGGCATATACCACAAAAGTGGCGGGCATACCGGACCCGCTAAAATAAAATACGCTATGAGAGGATGGGCGAAATTAGAGGCGAAGAAACCAGATAACAGAAGGCCGGTAAATTTTGGGAAGTTGATAATTCTGTTAAAAGTACTGCGAGACAAATGCAGCAGCACGTACAAAACCGTGCTGTTCAGGGCAGCATTTGCGCTAGCATACTATGGGGCTTTCAGAGTAGGGGAACTGGTGGCCAGTAATACAGTGGCAGGAGACGGCCTGGCAAGGAAAAGACATTAGTATGGGAAACAAGGGGATGTCTATAATGCTAAAGAAATCTAAAACAGACCAAACGGGGAAGAGGAGAGCAATAGATCTCAATTGCATCAGAGAGAAGGACCACTGTCCCAGATGCATCACCCAAGAATTCCTAGATCTTCGACCAGAGGTCGACGGACAGCTATTAATACATAGGGATGGCAGCACACTCAGCAGGTACCAGTTTCAGGCAGTATTAAAACAGGCGGTGGCAAAAGCAGGATGGGATCCAGCTGAATTTGGAACACACTCTTTCAGTATAGGAGCAGCGACCTCTGCATGGGCAGGGGGCCAGGGAGCAAAGGGGGTTAGAAGTATTGGGGGATGGAAGTCGCAATGTTTTAAAAAATACATAAGGGAGGAACTGATATAACACTTATCTTCCCCGTTTCTATAGAGGCCGGACCCTACAAATCGGCATGGATAGTGGGGCACTCTTTCGTGACCCGGGCAGGCAGGTGGCTGGAAGAGGAGAAGCAAGGACTATATTTCAGAAACACAATTACATCCTGGTGGGGCCTCCCGGGGATGCACTGGGAGGACATCCACGACAGGCTGTCGGACCTGATAGGTTTCAGGGACCCCCTCCTTCCCCGAGTACCTAGTTATACATCTCGGAGGGAACGACCTGGTGTGCACAAATAGGGGTAAATTACAAAGGAACATCTGCGAGTCGCTGCATAGCATAGCCCGCAGCTGGTGGAAAACCGAGATTTTTATGTCAGAAATAATACTAAGAAGGTTCTGGTATGGGGCACAGAAGAGGCACGCAATCGAAATAGCCAGAAAGAAACTAAATAAATCAGTAGAAAAGTACTGCAGGAGCACAGGGCTGCACTTCATAAGACATGGCTTACACCGGAGCAATCCGGACATGTTTCACCAGGATGGGGGACACCTATCAAGGAAAGGGATGGGGTTTTTTTCCGACAACATTTTTAGGGCACTCCAAGAACGAGGTTGTAGGTAGGGTGCTTTTGGGGGGTACCTGAGCGGGCGTAAGGAACACCCCCTCAGGTGTGGCGGCATGTGCCCGGGAACGAAGGCCCAGGGATAACAAGGACTCAGGAGGAGCCTTGGGCAACTTCGGGACTGGACATAAGGTGCCCAAAAGCATATGGCAGTGTATTTATTTTGTTGTGTTGTATTTTCTGTAAGAAAATAAAATGCCTACGGCCTACAACTTTTCCATACACATAAGTTGTCTGTGATTTATTACTTAGGTAGGGTCTGGTAAGAGGAGCAAAGCAAGCCCACACTACTCAGCCTATGACCCAGGCCCCTGGCCGCATGAAATGCGGGACGATAGAGGGTCTGGGAGTTTAGGCGCGGGGTGGTCGAAAACGGCGTGAAAGCGTAGGGAGGGGCGTCCAATCGGCGCCACAAGAAACAAAAGCCCAGGAAGGGCAGGAAACAGCACCTGGGAAGGTGCGAAATATAACAGCAAGGGGCCAGGGGGGTAACCCGGCCGCCCCCAAGAAGGAACAAAAGGCCGGGGGTGTATAAGTAAGCCAGGAAAAGGAGAGGCGGCACAAACCAGGTAAGAGCTCACCTCTCTCGGGTATGCTCTTAGTGCCTGGATAAGGGGAAGGAAAAACGTTGCCACCCAACCCACCCTACAAGAATAACGGAAGAAGAGGGGTGCAGGCAGGAGCCGGTACGCCGAGTACTCTCTCGGTACACGGTCCAAGAAAAGAAGGAGCAGGCAGAAGAAGGAACGCCGAGTACTCTTTCGGTAGACGGTCCAAGACATGTCGTAGGCGGCATGTGCCCAGGAACGAAGGCCCAGGGATAACAAGGACTCAGGAGGAGCCTTGGGCAACTTCGGGACTGGACACAAGGTGCCCAAAAGCATATGGCAGTGTATTTATTTTGTTGTGTTGTATGTTCTGTAAGAAAATAGAATGCCTACGGCCTACAACTTTTCGATACACATAAGTTGTCTGTGATTTATTACTTAGGTAGGGATCTGGTAAGAGAAGCAAAGTGAACCCACACTACTCAGCCTATGTGTTTTACACATCAAGAAAGCACAATTTTCCTTTTTTGGGGGGACTGAGCGTGCTACCATGCAACAGTTTAACTGCCACCACTGGGGAGTATTCAAACCCGTGCCCTGCAGGTATTGCACTGGTGTCTTAACTCTCAGAGCTATCTTGCTGACACCGCCTTGCTTCAGTTTAAATAATTTAGCTGCTCGGGTCATAATGCCCCTCCCCGTAGCCGCCAGAAAACACTGCACTACAGTGATCAGCCCTTCCCAGAGGTGGAAGACCAGCTCTCCTGACACACTACGGTGCTGCAGGCACAGCTGTGTGTGCGCAACGGGGTTGGCTATTAAGCCTGGACAAATACATCTGGCCAACCTCGAATCACCCACATTTTCAGTATATACGAGATTCGCGAGGTTGGCCAAATGTTTAAGAGGTTCGGGGGTGGGGCGGGAGGCAGATTCAGGTTAGGCTCATGACAATGTAATGGTGATGAAATATTACAATACAGTGGATTGTGGAGGCCAGGCCCTGTCCTGTCAAAGCAGGCACGGAGGACAAGTCATAAACTTAATGAAACAGGCCAGAACCTTTCCTGCCAGGGATGCCCAAAGACAACAAAGCGTCTTATTGGCCAGTGGCTTGCACCTGGCTTTTTCTTTAATATAGAAACCAAAATGTACTCTTTGTTTGCAGTTGAAAAGAATTTACATTTTTTTAAAATACTGACTGTAGCAATGTGTTATGTATAAGGTCCGTACATTGCAGTGCTACCCGACTGCATGGTATTCATTGAAGCAATGTCCCTGGGACTAATGTTTACACCATGATTGCTTGGCATCTGCCCAAGTCTACCTTAACCCTACTACCATGCTGGAGGTAATTTATTATTTTTCTTTTATTGATTTAATTGTATTACAATTTTTACAAAAAGAAAGTTGGAGGTTATTGGCTTGCAGCCGTGGACTCTCCCCATTATAAAATCATTAACATCAGTGGTCTTCATGGACGTGCGGATGAAACCTCATGCACCCCTAATGCATGACTGACCCTTCCCCAGCCCTATAGGCTTTTCAGAGGCACATGTCTGCTATGAATTCCATATATTGTAAAAGTGTAAGCTCAATATTTCTCAATGAATCAATCTGCGAACAATGAAAAGCAGACCCAGGACTGCCCGGCATGTGACTCGCTCTGCTGGTGGGACTTGCCATCCTGCGATTCCCCACTTCAGCTTTAATAGTTGATCAATTTCAGAAGGATGAAAGGTTGTGGGACTTGAAGGTTGCACAAAGATCTGTTCCGCAGGTGCAATACCCGACTGAGATATTTTACTACAGTTGTGTGTGCTATCCCGTGTTGATAACCTTCATAGAGCCGCAGGGCTCCTTTTCCTCTTGCTAACCCCCCTTATCCACCCTTACTCGTATCCCTCCCTTTCCCCTAAACTTTCTCCCCCTTCTTGCAGCCTTTGAAGCTATTTTATGTATGATTGCTTTCCTTAAAATCTGACCGGACTTCCCTGAAGATGTATGGCTTGTAAGCGAGATTTGTGTGGATTCGGGCTGAAAGGAAAATGCTCAGGTACTTGTGAACCCACTCGAATCACACTTGGAGATTTGTGGGAGCCTGCGGATCACTTTTGAGAAAATTCACAGAGGCCTGTTGGGGATTATTGTTACATAAATCATGGCCAGCCCACCTTAAAGAGAGAACCACCTTAAGGGAAGAAGAGGGAAGCCAGGGATGAGGGGATGAGGGAGGAAGAGGAGGGGCTAGTAGAGCGTGGGAACAGAATCCTGGAGAGGTAAATAAAGATGGTTGGAGATCTCCCTGTTTCTGTGTGTTTCTGCGCGGGTATAGTTCTACTACTTACTTTGTGCACTTCGACCACGTCCGCTATTGCACACAAACATACAGCACATTACTACAGTTGCCCACCACCACAACTCCATTAACCGGCAAAAGTAATTCTTGGAAAAGCCTTTCTAGAGATCCCTGCCCCGTTCCACGCTTAAGCAAGAATTATCTGGTGTCAAACCAATGCTGTAAACTGCAAACTCGCCTTTAAGATCGATTGCTCCTGCGGCCACTGAAAGCCGTAAAATATCAGAATGATTCCAAAAAAGCAGTCACTTTTATTGAGGGTCATCAATGAGGCGTTCTAAAAATACTACGCTACCAAAAACTATGCATCAGCGAGGCTGCGGAAAGTCGTACTGTACAGCACGAAGGCTCCTGGCACCCCTTCATCGGGGGGCACCTGAGAATCCCAGCATAGAGCATCACCGTGCAAGCCCCACTCTATAAAAACAGACATTTGAGAGTACCAACGTGGGCTATCTAAGTGACATAACAGGATGTTGCTTTGTCTTATTCCTTTGAATGCAATCCTCACCTTTTTGCTGGTCTAAAAAGCAGGCGGATTCCATACTGTAGAGGAGCAGCTGTATTGGAGACATGAAATCGTGACGTGCTTGACACCCGCCATGATACCAATAACGCAGCGAGTGTTTGAAAGAACATACCCATTGAGACAACCCTACCGAATGTGCACTTGACGTGAGGATAATCTGCAGGAGAAAAAACATGAAGGGGTATGAAAAGGAGCTAACCAATGAATCGAGAACGTCATAAACAAGTGTGTACGACATCTCGAGATACCGGCTAAAGATGATGTATAGATCCTCAAGAAACTAATGACGAAGTAAAGAATCGGATGAGTTTCCCGATAAAAAAAGGAAGCTTACATGTGCACAAAGTGCTGCAGAAAAACAACCGTTCAATAAATGTACAGTTGCTGAAACGCAAGATAGATTTAGTCATCGTAGAAGCTTGCTATGAGTAGTGAATAGAATGCAGGCGAAGCCACCATTGTATACAAACTGGACATTGGTAGCATGAATTTAGTAGGACAAAACCCATGAAGCTGGAATCGAAAACGGTGTCGCAGCAAGTGAAGTTACATGGCAAGGCTGCCTAGCCTGGAGTCAAGATTCAAGAAGTAAGGTCAGCTAACTGTTCTGAAGAAGAATCAGTATGCAGAGGATGAACCTTCTTGCATTAAGGTGCAAGATAGAACACAAAGGATGCCAAACCTTAACTCATTTAGAGCATTTAAAAGCTGCAAAATGGACCAAATCGTGGTCTCCAGTCACGTGAGCCAAAGATGGAAATAGAGCTTGAAGTTGAAGTCCCAGACACGATAGCGAGAGCCCTCACTCCCGTGCATTCCCAAAGACAAGGATATTCCAGAAGGACAAGTACAAAGACAATTTCATGGCAGAAGGCATTGGCGATGAGAGATGTTGAGCTAATTGGGTGGTGAGGTAGCTTCATGACCTACCTTCCTGCACCTGCGTCTTGGCTTACGTACTGCTAAAATGAACTGAATGTTCCAGACATGGCCCAAGCATGCCAACCAATTATATATTATATATATTATTATAACGAAGGACCTTATAGTTTCAAGACCAATGAGAAACTGTGTATCTAATGTTTCGGAAATCACATGCTTTTTAGAGGTATGCATACGTTGTCCACCGGAAAACAGACATCCAATAACAATCCTAGCTCCTAAAGAAAATTATACTTAGATGTTTCCCTTCACCAATCCGAACTCTTAATAGGTTTTCTCACTATTGCTACGTAGTATGACATCACTCTGACGCATTATCACTATAAGAATTGTAATTTTTATGGAGATCATTGAGAGCCTGAGAGTACGTCCATTGAAGTTCGTTGTAACCTCCCTGTTTTAGATAATTGTTAATAAAACAGTAATTTGCCATCTTCCTGAGCTGGTTCCATTATTTGGATTCAGAATTACTCTGATATGATCCCATCCATTACATATGCACGTTCTTAAAGGGCCATGAGCTCAATACTAATCCACGTGAGACAAGGATGCACTTCTAGTGGGAGAATGTGTAAAAAGCAATTGAACTGGAAGGGGCATGAGTCGGCCAGTCTGCAAAGGGGGGTTACTAGTTTGTCTCCTGGTGCATTTATATTGCAAGTCTACCACTTAAGATAGCAAGACCATCAGCCTCATTTTCTATGAGGCAGAACATTCAATGGAAGCATAAAAAGGGAGGCGTAATGTTCTTAGACCTTCATTTACTGCTCTGTCCCATCTCGGTGCACCAGGGGCAGAGGAGGGGCATGGTGCCGAGATAAGAGCACCGCCGTGCTCACCTCCACCATCCCTTAAGTGCATTTTGTGGTGCACCTGCCCGAGATTTTTATGCTGGTGTACACCAAATGGATTCCATATGGATTCCACCTTGTATTAGCACCTGCTAATGAGCAGGCAGATTCAATAGTCATCCATTTGTAAACGCTGCTTGCAAAGCATTTTTCAGACAGGGTTTACATTTCCACGAGACGGAGTGGAAACTCACTTTACTCTCTCCTTGTCTACTCTGCCTCGTGAACATTTATAATTGCATACAGGGGACCCCACAGCTCGTGGGTACTAAGGTTGGGGGTAGCTTACATGTAATGTACACATTATGTAAAATAAGACTGCATAACTAATGCCGGACACCTCAATAGATGTGTGGCGGTACGATGAGTATACCGCCTGCAGTCATGCAATAATGAGTACAGCTCAGAAACGTCAAACACAGCCCAGAGCTGGGTGTGTTTATGCATGTGCACAGAGCACACATTTGTTTTGTGGCTTTGTTCAGTGCGTACTTGTGAACCCAGTGCGCCAGCCTCTGTGGACTGTGTTTATGGTTTGTGTGTAGAAAATGCAGTGCATAGCCGGTGGGCTGCCAAACACACAGCTCATTTTCCAAGTCCCGGAGTGTAAATGAACGTGCTAAAGACAAGTGTAAAGGTGTTGTGGCTGTCTTCACAAATTCTTTTTACACTCTGTGGCATTGTGTGTGTTTTTTGGAGGAGGCGAGGCACAGAACAGGAGTTTCACTCTCCCCTTTCATCTCCATCTCCAAACACCATTTGGCTTTACACCAGCATGGCATTTTCCTGCTGGTTTAAAACGAATGGATTACTATGGAATCCGCCTGCTTTTTACACCAGACAAACGGTGAGGATTCCATTGAAATCCAATGTAAACGCTGCTTGCCCTGCATCAATGGTAGTCAGAGTCTACTCTGTGTGCACTGACAAAAGAGCGGCAGTGATTAAACCTGCATTTACATATTTGTTTGGCACTTCACAGTGCAATTGACAAAAACTGCCCAGATGGGACCTGTTTGTGGCCAAGTGCAAATGTGAATGGTCCTCTCTGGGAAGTGTACGCCCAGGTGGGGGGTATGGGGGGGAGGAACGACCAGACTACCAGTCACGGTATGACACAGTTTCCTCACGCTAAGCGCCGCAGGAGGTTCTGCTTCTATACATGTTGTCTTTTCCTAGGATTCACATGATGTCATCACTGATGCTGTTTCGGACGTCATCTGTAAAGTCGCGTGTGTTTTCACAGTCAGTGGCGGAGGGCGGAGTTGAGGTTGTGGTGTAACATGGCTGGCAAACTTTGAAAACGTTTAGCTTTTGGTTCCTAATCTTGACGTCGCTTCACATTCCGTTTTTCATGGAAATGTGAACATTATGGAGGTCATTTTAAATCCTGTGGAGTGTCAAAAGCCAAGCATTAGCCATTGACACCTTACTTTTACACTCCACCGCATTGTTATGCCCCTCCAAGGTTTAGGAGGAGAACAATTATTGTTATTATTATTATTATTATTATTATTAGTATTCAATTATTATTATTGTTATTATTATTATAATTTTTACTATTGTTATTATTATTGTTATTATTATTATTATTATAATTGTTGTTTTTATCATTATTATTATTAGGATTATTATTAGTATTACATCATTATTATTGTTATTATTATTGTTATTATTATTATGATAATTTTTACTATTGTTATTATTATTGTTATTATTATAATAATAATTGTTATTGTTATTATTATTATTATTATTATTATTGTTATTATGATGTGTTTATTGAGCAAGGACCTTGCTTCAGGAAGCAACAGAGTGCTTTACATGTCACAGGACGCAGTACACAGCAAGGGAGGCTGCGATGCAAGGGAGCGCGGGGCTAAGCACCGGGGTGGAAGGGGGCGGGTCATGTGGCAGCGCGGGATCTGCAAGCAGCCGGGGAAGGAAAGAGGGGACAGTGGGTCGCCCGGCCTCAGGTTAGGTGGGGAGTGAAGGGTGTGTGGACCCCGGAGTGAGGGAGGAGTAAAGCAGAGTTTACCCCTCGGCTTTGCTTCCTCCTCTTTCTTGGAAGAGCACCCGGTTTTACGCCTGTGCGAGATTTTCATGCCGGCGTAAAACTCAGAAAACTCAGCCGCCTGAGAGTGCTAGTCTGTGCCCGGCCTGTTCTTGCCAGCTGTGTGTTTGTGTTGTGTTTTATAGCCCGAAACTTACTCCGGTGCCACCGAGATCCCTGTACTTGCATTGTGTTATATGGACCGAACCAAGCTCGGGCAACAGAGATTGCTCTACTTGTGTTGTGTTACATAGCCCAAACATAGCTCAGGGGCAGCAGAGATTGCAGTACTTGTGTTGTGTTATATCGCTGAACCCGGCTCAGGGCAACCATGATTGCTGTAATTGTGTTGTTATATAGCCTGATACTAGCTCAGGGGCAGCAGAGATTACTCTATTTGTGTTGTGTTATATAGCCCGATCCTAGCTCAGGGACAACAGAGATGATTGTACTTGTGTTATATAGCCCAAACCTAGTTCAGGTGCAGCAGAGATCGCTGTGTTTATGTTGTGTTATATAGCCGAAACTAGCTCAGGAGCACAGATATCCCTGTGCTTGTGTTATGATATGATATTTTATTTGTATCGCGCTCGTACACAGGTGTTTCAGAGCGCGACTAGGCAAGGGATGGGAACAGGGGAGAACAACACAGCGATCTTACTAGGCCCAGTGACAATGAGAACACGCAAGTGCATGGGAAAGGGAAAAGAGGAAAAGTGCATGGAATGGGAGAGTGGAAAGTGCAGAGCAGAGGAGAGCAGATAAATAATAAATATAAATTAAAAAGAAAATGGAGGCAATAAACAGTGGTAGTGCAGTCAAGCAAGTGGCAAGGGCTGTGCTTAAGGCAGCAGACTGGGTAAGTCTGATAAGTGCAGAAAAAGGAGAAAAAGGGGGTGGGGGGTGTATGGGTACAGATACAGTCCCCAGTGAAAGGGGTGGCCAGGAGAAAGTACAGGAGGGTGGCAGGGTTAGCAGGTACCTGGGCCCCGGGAATAGAGGGTGGCCAGGTGCACAGTGCCAAGAGAGAGCAGATCAGCAGGGGAGAGGGGGAGCGAAGGCAGAAGCCAAGAGGAAGGTCTTGAGGTGCTTCCGGAACCGCAGATGTGTTGTGTTATATAGCCCGAACCTAGCTCAGGAGCACAGAGATCGCTGTACTTGTGTTGGGTTATGTAGCCCGGACCTAGCTCTGGAGCCACAGAGATCGCTGTACTTGTGTTGGGTTATATAGCCCGGACCTAGCTCTGGAGCCACAGAGATCGCTGTACTTGGGTTGGGTTATATAGCCCGGACCTAGCTCTGGAGCCACAGAGATCACTGTACTTGTGTTGTTATATATCCTGAACCTAGCTCAGGAACACAGATATTGCTGTACCTGTGAAGTTATATATCCCGAACCTAGCTCAGGGGCACAGATATCGCTGTACTTGTGTTGTTTTATGTAGCCTGATCCTAGCTCAGGTGCCACAGAGATTGCTGTACTTGTGTTGGGTTATAAAGCCCAGACCTAGCTCTGGAGCCACAGAGATCACTGTACTTGTGTTGTTATATATCCCGAACCTAGCCCAGGAGCACAGATATCGCTGTACTTGTGTTGTGTTATGTAGCCTGATCCTAGCTCAGGTGCCACAGAGATTGCTGTACTTGTGTTGGGTCATAGAGCCTGATCCTAGCTCAGGTGCCACAGAGATTGCTGTACTTGTGTTGGGTCATATAGCCTGATCCTAGCTCAGGTGCCACAGAGATCTCTGTACTTGTGTTGGGTTATATAGCCCGGACCTAGCTCAGGAGCACAGATATCGCTGTACTTGTGCTGTGTTATGTAGCCTGATCCTAGCTCAGGTGCCACAGAGATCACTGTAATTGTGTTGGGTCATATAGCCTGATCCTAGCTCAGGTGCCACAGGGATCGCTGTACTTGTGTTGGGTCATATAGCCTGATCCTAGCTCAGGAGCACAGATATCACTGTACTTGTGTTGGGTCATATAGCCTGATCCTAGCTCAGGTGCCACAGAGATCGCTGTACTTGTGTTGGGTCATGTAGCCTGATCCTAGCTCAGGTGCCACAGAGATCACTGTACTTGTGTTGGGTCATGTAGCCTGATCCTAGCTCAGGTGCCACAGAGATCGCTGTACTTGTGTTGGGTCATATAGCCTGATCCTAGCTCAGGTGCCACAGAGATCGCTGTACTTGTGTTGGGTTATATAGTCCGGACCTAGCTCTGGAGCCACAGAGATAACTGGTGTTAGAGATAACAAGATGGGTGCATTTACAAGGCAACTCTAGAGCAGTGGTAATTCGGGATCGTCCTTGCACCTCCGAAGGCAGGAGAAAGGGGCGCCAGAGGGGCTCAGATTGCTCAAACCCTTTTCCTTGTCATTGTATCCGGGGGAAATCAACATCTTTGACATGGCAGGAAAGAGCCAGCATTGTATTCTCTACCTAAATGGGCCATCGGGACCTTACATGGCAACCTAGAGATGCCCCAGCCAAACTGAAAGTATTGGCAAGGCAAGCAAACTGCTTCGAAAAGGCCTTATTTAAGTATTTACTAAGCCCTAGCGGGCATGCTGGGGCGCACAGAGTGCAAAGCTGAGAGAATAAAGGAAGTGCTTGCAGAAGAGAAGTGGTCATTACTGCTTGGGAACTGTCATTCAAACAGTCCAAAGGGTTGATAACGGCTTGAGAAATGTTAAGAAAGCATGTACATGTGTCTAGTCTGGCTCCTGCAGCAAAGGGCATGAGGTGAACTTTGCGTACAACAAACAGACCAATGGGGACGAGGGCAGGGGCTCTTGGGACTGAGGCGGCCAGAACTGACTTCACTATGACTTTAGTATAAGAAGATGTGCACCAGGCTGGGGAAACGACTCCATGAGCTTGTTAAAGGAGGTGGAGACAGCAGCAAGCACGTAGCACCTTGGCCTGGTCCCCCGTCAGGGTCTTTGTTGCTCAGCATCCTGCCAGCGCCTCACGTCCTGTTGTTGCATTACTGTGCAGTGTCATTGCACTTTTGCACAGCACTGGCAATGTGCGTGTTTGACTTGCTTTTGATGTATCCAATGGAATGTGTATATTTCCTGTTTCACGCACACATACCCTGCCTTCGGTTTCCGGAATGGACTTGCCACTGCCTCCTGGCGCTTGACTGATGCGACTGTTTCCTCAGATTGCGAATGATCAGTTTCAATCCCCTCTTGTTTTGGAGGTGCTATTAAGCGAGTGTCCTACCAGTTGGCGCTCTATAAAACACCAATAAATATATAAATAAACCTGTATCATTGCTGGAGGAGAACTCCTGAAAGTCCTGGCTCTGTTCCTTGCTGGACTGCAGGCTCTGCCGCCTGCTGCTTTGCGAGTCAGTCCCTGCTCCTACACCAGGATAAGTGGGGTGAGCTGTATCTATCGTGGAACAGGGACCACCGATTACTGGCAAAACCTGCCTGCTTAAAAGGGGCTGATCAGCATTTTGTAGTACCAGTTAAGGAGCACTGCTACTAAGCACATTGGATGTGGTTTGGTGCCAAGCTCTCCCAGCTCCTGCGGCCTTTTGTAGACTTTGTGGGACCTCCCTCTAAAGTTAGGGGTCATCAGAGATATGGCGAGCCCCCAACATTTGCAAGATGCCTGCCTACTAATGTGACGAGTTGGAATCTGAGGGTAACGGCAGCACTCAAAATATACTTCCCAGTGACGCGAGTATGTGACCCCATTAATCCCTACCTGCCCGGCAGCTAGATCCAAGCTATCTATTAAATTGTAGTGTGGAGGTTCAGGTAAGACTCTGAGGCAGGTGTGTAGTTACAGACTAGGATGACAGGTACAGGACTCAAGGTAGGGAATTTATCTATTTATTTTTTTGTTTAATTGTTTTTTTATAACACACCTAATACTGTACCTGAGTTCGTTTTCTAAGCACGGATCTGGATTTGAACCTCTGTTGCTCTGCGTGGTCTTGCTTCCAAGACCAGCGCGTTGCCCCTGTGCTATCCTCCGTTCAGGTAAGTATCACGGGAGCAGGAAGGCCGGGCGGCGCACACTCAGGATGGTAAGATCTAACTGGCCTGACGGGACTGGAACACACACATGGAACAATGACCTCAACACTCCGCAGTATTACGCTCTCAGCCACACACCCAACATTCCATGCAGAGCAAGACAGACCGATACTACGCAATCCCGCCACAGTGTCCTTGTGGACATTTTCTGCCCAACCCGGCCTGGCAGATGTTCGACTCTGCCCCAGTCACACCGGCCTTGCCAAGACGGCTAGCCCACTGGCAAATTCCCTAATTTATCTGTAGGCCAGTTTATCTCTGTTGTTTCAGTCGTACACAGCGTGTTGTGGGAAATCTAAGCGTGGACACTGGCAAGCTTCCGGCTGCATGAGCAAATGTTGTGTCCAAGATTCAAGCAACCGGAGGACTCTCAATGTTTGGTGCCTTATTTCTATATGTTGTAGAGAAGCCCCTTAACGCTCACACCAGAAAAAATGCAACCCACTCGGAAAAAAGGCCCAGCACACCTCTTGCAAGGAAAACAAAGTTTTATTTCCACAAAAATAAAGATGCGCCACTAAAGCACTCTGCGCCACGGAACATGCGGGTGAAATTGGTACGAGCAACACTTTAAAAAGGCACACGTCATCAGTGACGTAAATTACATAATGTACACATCCAAATGGCTGGTTGGTGCGACCATATATATCGGTTACCTGCTCCATAAGGGATGCCAGGGCCTTTGTCTCAGCCTCTTCTGTCTTCTGTCCATCTTCTTCCATGTGGGTTCCGCCTCGCGCTTCATCGAGTATGAAACTAAAATTAATTGCTCATCATATGAAGCAAAACAATACATGCTCTGTCTCTAACCTAATGTGCACCTGGTACTGCAGACATGGCCTAAGCAGATACTTCGAGGTCATTTCATTGCACACACCAGCTCGATTCCAGACACGTGAGCACCCATTCAAAGCTCCCCACCTCATTTTGGCAATGTTGTTTTACCCCTCCCTCAGCATCTCGCAGCTCAAATCCTATGGTGAAAGCAACTGGTCCCTGCTTTCTGATCTTTTCTGATCAATTAGGGTTTTAACAGTTTTATGGTTGGTGGCCTAAGACTGACTGGTACCTTGAAATGCTGGGGTTCTTGGGATGGGGGCATCTCAGTTTTATGACTTAGAGCTGGGACAGGGAGGGTCTGAGGCTCGTGCCCTCCTTCTCGTGGGATCGCCTTTCGCAGAGAGCTCTGAACCCGCTTGTGGCCTTGCAGGGTGCATTGCTTCTGGGGTACGAATGCTGGTAACATGAGACAATGGAGGGTCTAGGAATCTCTGAAGCTCTGGCCTTTCTCACCGATGCCCAAGCTACAACCTATTCCTGCATGCATGCACTTACTTCCATGTGTGTGGCTTGGGTCTGCGGCCCGGATTCCAGCACAAACCTAGGCCGCGGTTTCAGTATGGATACTACTATCCAAGATGGTGTTTGATTCCCAATGTACTTAAAAGCCAAAGCATGCCTTACCCTCTCCTCAGTATAGGCTCTGTCGACACCCCCTGCCCCCTGTACCCTCCCGAGCCCCTACTGCACACTTCCAGCCCTCTGCCGCATTCGGAAACACTCGGGGTCTAAAACAGCCACCCCTCCTTCCCAACAGTGTCAACTCTGTATGATGCTTTGAAGCTTTCCTGCTCAAGGGGATCTCCTTTGGAAGGGGGGAGCGCACCGCTTCTTTGAAATGCTCTCATGAGTACTCACCCAGATCATGTTGCCAGGAGTGTCTACAGCAGGAGGAGCCATTTCTTGGAACCACACAAACACCATGGCCAAGCCAGTAATGGAGAAACAGTATGTCAAAGAACCTTCCACGTCCGTGCAAAAAGAGGCAAGAAAAACCCCATATGGACAGTGGATTCCTATCAAAAGTGAGGAAGATCAGCACTACGTCTCCCATAATGCTCAGTTCTCTGACTGGTCACCTGGGGCACCTCCAGATCCTCACAGGTACCAGGCTCCCCCGCCAGTCAGTCCTGCATTTGCCTTCGCTCCCTCTGCACTCTGCATGGCACTAGTGCACTTGGAATATGCTCCATGAGATGGGCAAGCACTCTGCACCTCCTTGACTGGGCGCACTTGTCCCACTCCCTATAACTGCCTGTTCTGCACACTTGTACTATCTTAATATACTAGGCATAGCAAGTTTGTCTATCCTGTCCTCCCTCTGTCTCCCCTCCCTAGCTTGGTTGTGCCTGAAATACTCGAGCATAGGCGCATTAGATGACCAACCACCAATCAATCTGAAATGTCGCCAGACCTAGTACGGTTGTTTTTTGTTCTGTATGCCCCCCCTCTGCCCCTCTTTGTCACGCACTTACACTAGTAGATCTGCCCCTGGCCTAGTATGCTAGATATTGTTGTTAGATCATTCAGAATCGTCAAGACCTAAGAATGACGACTGTATTCCCTTGTTCCCTTCCCGCCTTGAAGCGCTTTGAAGCACTTGACTTGTGCATAAGCGCTTTACAAATAAACAATTACAATTACAATTATAATGAGAGCAGGACTAGCACAAAGGATCAAGAACGCATTTCAAAATATAGTTTTGTTTCATAATGCTTTCAATTTAAATACAACAGAAAAAAACAAATGTTCAAAGGTTTTGTGTTAGAAAGAACCTCAGACTTTGGCTGCTACTTACTCTTTCTCTTTGAATTTCTTGTGCGCACTACTGTAAATCACGCACCATCACACAGCACTGTTTGGTGTCAATGCCACATTGCATGCTTTTTGCTAAAACAGTGCCAAACAACATTGTGCCTTATCTTTTCTGCAAGTGTACGAATGCACTCAGAACAGCATTTATCCATGAAGAGTAGTGGGTGTGTTACTCATATTCTAAGAAGGAAAACACCAGAGTTTTAATCTTGGCTTCCCCCTTTTGGCAATATTGTGTGACCCAAGTGACACACGGAGTCTCATGTTCCTCAAATGCTTAAATTACATGGAGGACATCGTTTATGTTTGCAGTTCGTTCACCTCTGTGCACTTTTCCTCATTTGCACTGCGTAGGGCAAAAGCCTGCACCCTCGGATTTATGCCTCTTTTTTGCACTTCTCATTGCACACGGTGTTCGTGCTGCCTGACATTAATGTACGGCGGGCAGCGTGTACAATCGACTCTCATGGAATAGTCCAGCTTTGTGCTGATGGGAAAAGCAGGCAGAGGCCATAGGAATCCATTCGTTTTACACCAGCATGAAATGCCATGGTGGCATCAAACCAAGCAGTCTTTGGAGGTGGAGGGCAGAAGGGAGAAGGAAGAGTAACTTCCATTCCATGCCCACACCCTGCTCCAAAAATCACAAGCGTGCCCCCAACCTGCCCTTAACACCTTTGTTCACGCTGCAGGGTCTTAGAACCTGAACTCCACTCTATCCCTCAGGCATTTAGGTCCCATCAGATGGCAGGATTAGGGGTGCAGAAGAACTAGGCTAGCTCCCGGCTTTAAAAAAGTACCCAAACAGAATATTGCATTTAGTAGCCAACCCTTTTGTTTTTGGGATCAGCAATCGGGGCAGTGCTGCCGACTCCGTGCATCGGGAGATTAATTCATGATTGTGTGGCGGGCTCCAAAGGACACTAATTATAATTAATCACTTTTATTGATATCCTGCTTTCTCTCTTAATGAGGATCCCAGGGTGCGCATTTCATTATTACTCCCTATTCCAATTAGCCTGTTTAATCTCCCACGTGGAAGGCGCGCGGTGAGCGCGCTAGCACGGATACGCGCCATCTCATCATTTTAACGCTCACAATGGAGAAGGCCCGATTTACAGTAATATATATGAACATGTTTTATATATAGCGTTTACCACCTCAGGTTGTGGACTCACAGCACTATGAAAGATCGATATCATAACCACCCACCTGAACGGTACTCATTTAATCCACCTGGGAAGCATGCAGAGCTGGAAATGGATATGATTTACTGGAGAAACCCACAAGCGACGGGGAGAGCGCAAGCAGATGGATGGTGCGGGGAGATGTTTCTGCAACCCCTTGCCCCCAAAGAGAAATGCACATTTGCCTTTTAGGAGAGGTTACTCAAGAACCCCTGTGAACTAATCCATGAGTTGGGTGTTTTCCAATAATGTTGAAAGCAATGTTTAAACGGTGCACACCTTTTAAACCTAAAAGACTGTTTTTAAAGTTTCTCTGTAGAGTACTAACCTAACAAGCATTTTCACATATCTCCTCACTAGAAATTCATGTGATCTGGTGTTAAGTACCTCTGCCTGGGTTCTAATTTCATGGGTTTGAATCCCATCTCAGTGACTCTTTCAGCAAGTCAACAGCACTGAACACTTGCAGAAAAAAAAGTGGCCCCAATAACCGGCCTTGCAGCGTCGGCACAGCAGCAGTGCTCCACGAGTAGAACCTAGGACCACAGCTTTATGGAGTGGGTGCGCATGCGCCGTGAGCTACCATGACACTGTAGAGTTCTCACCATTCCCTCTGCCTCAGTAAACCTTTTCTGCTGGAAGAGGCCTGCACGTATTTTGCACTCACTGTCTTCGGAAGCTCAGCTTTCTTCCGTGGTCAGTGGTTGTGAGAAAACATGGAAACGCTTGAGGCAACACTGCTTAAGCACTGCGTGATCCTCGGTGTAGCATTCAGTCCCATCATTTTTTAACTCATCTGTGCCATCTAGAAGAGAACTGACTATATGCAAATCAGCAAATTAACAAGGGGGGGTCCTGCGAATCCCTCTGCCAGACATTAGGCCTGGTTACGAGAGACTTACCAGAGTCTTTAGCTCACTATCTTTCACAGAGAAGAAATATCCATTTGCATATCAGTCTTTGTCCTGCCCTGGGGCAGTCCAGCACTGAAATGCTAGGCACCTCTCCTTTGAACAAGAGTACCAACAGCATCCCCAGACACGTACATGAGGCTGGCACGTGCCGCCTGCACGGAGCATTTATCCTCCACACATGTTTCTACCTGCTCGTACTTCCGGGGTGACGTGCAGCTTCCGCCGCTAGGCCCACCCAGCCCAGGCCCCACTCACGCTTACAGGGAGAGCACGTATGCGCCAGGCCCCTGCTGCGAAACTCTGCGTTTCAGGCCACGCCTCCGTTTCTAGGTTATTTGTGCGGTCACAGAATGGGGGCCATCATTCGTTGAATCCGCCTTGGCTCTGGCTCCAAGGGGAGCGGTCCAGGCTGTCTCCTGTGCCACATTTCCTCCACGCAGTAACGCAAGTGACACCAGCCATGTTTCAGGCTGGCCGCTCAGCACAGCAAGCTGAGCCCTCATATCTGTGTGCACCCTTCTGTGGCAGGTTCGAATCCCGCCAAGATCAACTCAGCCCTTCATCCTTCTGAGGTGGATAAATTGAGTACCACTCTGTGGGATAATAATGTCGTCTGTTATTTGAGCGCTCTGTGACCCGTGGGTGTGTAGCGCTATATATCAAATAGATATTGTTATTGAGACTTCAGCGTCATCAGTGAGAGGTTTGGGACCCACGCCTGGGCAATCCATGTCATCCATGTTGGTAGACACTGTGTACATGAATCCTGAAGATGTGTGTGGTAGCGCACTCAGACGACATACTGTACTGCAGCTACGCTTAAGAATAATTCCTGCCCCTAGAAATATTTTCAACTGAACAGCGTTTTTTTCCCCCAAGTTATTTAATAAGTACAAATGTAGTCATGTTATAATAACAATATGAATGATTAGAATAATAATGATAAAGAACTTGGGGAAACAGAGCATCTGCGTCTAATTCACACCTGGGGAAGGACCATTAGCCAATCAGGTGGCTGGAACAGCAGGCGAGAATGTACATTCTCATCTGCTGTTCCAGCCACTCTAGGCCCTCCCTGGGTGGCGCCATTGCCTCTCCACCCCCCCTCCCCCCACCCACCAAACCTGAAACCAACTAAACCCGTTCCAGACAACCTCCCCTGCTCCCAACTTAACTGCGGGACCGGAACTTTGAGCAATCCTTCCGATTCTGGCCGCCACCATAGAAATGGAGGAGGGACTTGGTCCCTTTTCCCTATGACGGCAGCTGTCTTTTTAAAAGATGTTTCCCCTCAGGAAATTGGCTGCACAAGCAGCGCGAATCTCCCGATGGAAAAAAAAACACATTTGCACCCCCGGATAAAACCTGGGGTGCGAATGGCTTTCACACGGTGGGTGGGCGCACATGGCTGGTAATGACCCACAGCCCTCGCTGAGGCCCTTGTGAAAGCCAAACCATTGCACTATCTGGTAAGGTTGCTTCCCTTACGGAACCCTGCAAGGTCGCTCTTTCTTTTCTCTCCTACCACAAGTCTTTTTTGGGTGCTCGCCCCTTGGCTCTTCCTGCTGCACAATCCACTACAACTCTTCGCTTCCTCTTCGCCGGCATAGCCCCGCTCCCTCACCTTATCTTGTGCACAGTCGCTCTATTGACGGCTGCGGTCACCGCCTTGCAGGCCTGAAGTTAGAGGCACGGAGCGCGGCCTGTGCACAACGCCCTTTTGTGCTTTACGCCATGGGCCTGGGGTTAGAAGTCCGCAATCGTAAAAAGCACTGGATTAATGGAACAGATGAAGCCATCCAAGATTGTCTACTCAGTTGGAGGTCACCAGGATCTATACACCATAAACGACCCTAGGGTAGGATGGTCTCCACTACTGGCAAGGCTCAAAGAAGGCAACCAGAGGAGTCTACAGTGAGAAGCTCCAGTGTCGAGAATTTAGACACGTATTCTCATGTTTATAAAAGTTAACAACTTGCAGATCAAATGCAGTATTTCTAAGAAGGGACACTGTGCAAATAGTGAAGCGCTACCAGGTGTACACAGGCTGGAAACACAGGTGAACCCAGAGAGCCCTCACACTGCTTCAACCCATACTCACCCCAACCAGTAAGTGCAAACTACTCATAAGCACCAAGAAGATGAGAACAAGACTCTTGCCGAGAGTAATAGGAAATAGCAACATAGTGAGCAGAAATCCAGGCATGGAAGTCCAAGAATGGACCAAAATAAATCCAAGAATGGACCACTATAAATCCAGGCATGGAAGCTCAAGAATGGACCAAAATAAATCCAAGAATGGACCACTATAAATCCAGGCATGGAAGCTCAAGAATGGACCAAAATAAATCCAAGAATGGACCACTATAAATCCAGGCATGGAAGCTCAAGTATGGATCAATATAAATCCAAGAATGGACCAGTATAAATCCAGGAATGGACCAATATAAATCCAGGCATGGAAGCTCAAGAATGGACCAATATAAATCCAAGAATGGACCACTATAAATCCAGGAATGGACCAATCTAAAACCAGGCATGGAAGCTCAAGAATGGACCAAAATAAATCCAAGAATGGACCACTATAAATCCAGGAATGGACCAATATAAATTCAGGCATGGAAGCTCAAGAATGGACCAAAATAAATCCAAGAATGGACCAGTATAAATCCAGGAATGGAAGCTCAAGAATGGACCAATATAAATCAAAGAATGGACCACTATAAATCCAGGAATGGACCAATCTAAATCCAGGCATGGAAGCTCAAGAATGGACCAATATAAATCCAAGAATGGACCACTATAAATCCAGGCATGAAAGCTCAAGAATGGACCAAAATAAATCCAAGAATGGACCACTATAAATCCAGGCATGGAAGCTCAGGTATGGATCAATATAAATCCAAGAATGGACCAGTATAAATCCAGGAATGGACCAACATAAATCCAGGCATGGAAGCTCAAGACTGGACCAATATAAATCCAAGAATGGACCACTATAAATCCAGGAATGGACCAGTATAAATCCAGGAATGGAAGCTCAAGAATGGACCAAAATAAATCCAAGAATGGACCAATATAAATCCAGGAATGGAAGCTCAAGAATGGACCAATATAAATCAAAGAATGGACCACTATAAATCCAGGAATGGACCAATCTAAATCCAGGCATGGAAGCTCAAGAATGGACCAAAATAAATCCAAGAATGGACCAGTATAAATCCGGGAATGGACCAATCTAAATCCAGGCATGGAAGCTCAAGAATGGACCAATATAAATCCAAGAATGGACCACTATAAATCCAGGCATGGAAGCTCAAGAATGGACCAAAATAAATCCAAGAATGGACCACTATAAATCCAGGCATGGAAGCTCAGGTATGGATCAATATAAATCCAAGAATGGACCAGTATAAATCCAGGAATGGACCAACATAAATCCAGGCATGGAAGCTCAAGACTGGACCAATATAAATCCAAGAATGGACCACTATAAATCCAGGAATGGACCAGTATAAATCCAGGAATGGAAGCTCAAGAATGGACCAAAATAAATCCAAGAATGGACCAATATAAATCCAGGAATGGAAGCTCAAGAATGGACCAATATAAATCAAAGAATGGACCACTATAAATCCAGGAATGGACCAATCTAAATCCAGGCATGGAAGCTCAAGAATGGACCAAAATAAATCCAAGAATGGACCAGTATAAATCCAGGAATGGAAGCTCAAGAATGGACCAATATAAATCAAAGAATGGACCACTATAAATCCAGGAATGGACCAATCTAAATCCAGGCATGGAAGCTCAAGAATGGACCAAAATAAATCCAAGAATGGACCACTATAAATCCAGGCATGGAAGCTCAGGTATGGATCAATATAAATCCAAGAATGGACCAGTATAAATCCAGGAATGGACCAACATAAATCCAGGCATGGAAGCTCAAGACTGGACCAATATAAATCCAAGAATGGACCACTATAAATCCAGGAATGGACCAGTATAAATCCAGGAATGGAAGCTCAAGAATGGACCAAAATAGATCCAAGAATGGACCAGTATAAATCCAGGAATGGAAGCTCAAGAATGGACCAATATAAATCAAAGAATGGACCACTATAAATCCAGGAATGGACCAATCTAAATCCAGGCATGGGAGCTCAAGAATGGACCAAAATAAATCCAAGAATGGACCACTATAAATCCAGGAATGGACCAGTATAAATCCAGGAATGGAAGCTCAAGAATGGACCAATATAAATCAAAGAATGGACCACTATAAATCCAGGAATGGACCAATCTAAATCCAGGCATGGAAGCTCAAGAATGGACCAAAATAAATCCAAGAATTGGCCACTATAAATCCAGGAATGGACCACTATAAATCCGGGCATGGAAGCTCAAGAATGGACCAAAATGAATCCAAGAATGGACCACTATAAATCCAGGAATGGACCAATCTAAACCCAGGCATGGAAGCTCAAGAATGGACCAAAATGAATCCAAGAATGGACCACTATAAATCCAGGAATGGACCAATATAAATCCAGGCATGGAAGCTCAAGAATGGACCAAAATAAATCCAAGAATGGACCACTATAAATCCAGGAATGGACCAATCTAAATCCAGGCATGGAAGTTCAAGAATGGACCAAAATAAATCCAAGAATGCACCACTATAAATCCAGGAATGGACCAATATAAATCCAGGCATGGAAGCTCAAGAATGGACCAAAATAAATCCAAGAATGGACCAGTATAAATCCAGGAATGGAAGCTCAAGAATGGACCAATATAAATTAAAGAATGCACCACTATAAATCCAGGAATGGACCAATCTAAATCCAGGCATGGAAGCTCAAGAATGGACCAAAATAAATCCAAGAATGGACCACTATAAATCCAGGAATGGATCACTATAAATCCAGGCATGGAAGCTCAAGAATGGACCAAAATAAATCCAAGAATGGACCACTATAAATCCAGGAATGGACCAATCTAAATCCAGGCATGGAAGTTCAAGAATGGACCAAAATAAATCCAAGAATGGACCACTATAAATCCAGGAATGGACCAATATAAATCCAGGCATGGAAGCTCAAGAATGGACCAATATAAATCCAAGAATGGACCCGTATAAATCCAGGAATGGAAGCTCAAAAATGGACCAATATAAATCCAAGAATGGACCACTATAAATCCAGGCATGGAAGCTCAACAATGGACCAATATAAATCAAAGAATGGACCAGTATAAATCCAGGAATGGAAGCTCAAGAATGGACCAATATAAATCCAGGCATGGAAGTCCAAGAATGGACCAATATAAATCCAAGAATGGACCACTATAAATCCAGGAATGGACCAATATAAATCCAAGAATGGACCAATATAAATCCAGGCATGGAAGCTCAAGTATGGACCAATATAAAACCAAGAATGGACCAATATAAATCCAGGAATGGAAGCTCAAGAATGGACCAATATAAATCCAGGAATGGAAGCTCAAGAATGGACCAATATAAATCCAAGAATGGACCAATATAAATCCAGGAATGGAAGCTCAAGAATGGACCAATATAAATCCAGGCATGGAAGCTCAAGAATGGACCACTATAAATCCAGGAATGGACCAGTATAAATCCAGGCATGGAAGTCCAAGAATGGACCAATATAAATTCAGGAATGGACCAATCTAAATCCAGGCATGGAAGCTCAAGAATGGACCAAAATAAATCCAAGAATTGGCCACTATAAATCCAGGAATGGACCACTATAAATCCGGGCATGGAAGCTCAAGAATGGACCAAAATAAATCCAAGAATGGACCACTATAAATCCAGGAATGGACCAATCTAAACCCAGGCATGGAAGCTCAAGAATGGACCAAAATAAATCCAAGAATGGACCACTATAAATCCAGGAATGGACCAATATAAATCCAGGCATGGAAGCTCAAGAATGGACCAAAATAAATCCAAGAATGGACCACTATAAATCCAGGAATGGACCAATCTAAATCCAGGCATGGAAGTTTAAGAATGGACCAAAATAAATCCAAGAATGGACCACTATAAATCCAGGAATGGACCAATATAAATCCAGGCATGGAAGCTCAAGAATGGACCAAAATAAATCCAAGAATGGACCAGTATAAATCCAGGAATGGAAGCTCAAGAATGGACCAATATAAATCAAAGAATGCACCACTATAAATCCAGGAATGGACCAATCTAAATCCAGGCATGTAAGCTCAAGAATGGACCAAAATAAATCCAAGAATGGACCACTATAAATCCAGGAATGGATCACTATAACTCCAGGCATGGAAGCTCAAGAATGGACCAAAATAAATCCAAGAATGGACCACTATAAATCCAGGAATGGACCAATCTAAATCCAGGCATGGAAGTTCAAGAATGGACCAAAATAAATCCAAGAATGGACCACTATAAATCCAGGAATGGACCAATATAAATCCAGGCATGGAAGCTCAAGAATGGACCAATATAAATCCAAGAATGGACCCGTATAAATCCAGGAATGGAAGCTCAAGAATGGACCAATATAAATCAAAGAATGGACCAATATAAATCCAGGCATGGAAGTCCAAGAATGGACCAATATAAATCCAAGAATGGACCAATATAAATCCAAGAATGGACCACTATAAATCCAGGCATGGAAGCTCAAGAATGGACCAAGATAAATCAAAGAATGGACCAGTATAAATCCAGGAATGGAAGCTCAGGAATGGACCAATATAAATCCAGGCATGGAAGTCCAAGAATGGACCAATATAAATCCAAGAATGGACCACTATAAATCCAGGAATGGACCAATATAAATCCAAGAATGGACCAATATAAATCCAGGCATGGAAGCTCAAGTATGGACCAATATAAAACCAAGAATGGACCAATATAAATCCAGGAATGGAAGCTCAAGAATGGACCAATATAAATCCAGGAATGGAAGCTCAAGAATGGACCAATATAAATCCAAGAATGGACCAATATAAATCCAGGAATGGAAGCTCAAGAATGGACCAATATAAATCCAGGCATGGAAGCTCAAGAATGGACCACTATAAATCCAGGAATGGACCAGTATAAATCCAGGCATGGAAGTCCAAGAATGGACCAATATAAATTCAGGAATGGACCAATATAAATCCAGGCATGGAAGCTCAAGAATGGACCAAAATAAATCCAAGAATGGAAGCCCAAGTATGGATCAATATGGTTCCCCTTTACAGTGAAGGTCCCCGCTTATAATCTAAGACCCTGGAAATAAAATAAGGGCTTGTTTGGTTCGTTTTCTTCTTCTGTTTGTGAGGCATGCATGCAATTCATGCGATTTATGAAGCATGTGCCATGCTGCAAAGCAACAGAGTGCTGTCCAAGGGAACTGTGTGGGGGCACAAGTAGGGTGTGCATCTAAAGCCAGATTCTGGGTAAGCTAGTGACAGTAACAACATGTGATATTTCTAATAACTCCTATCATTTAAAAAATACCACCTAATTAAGTGGTATTTCATATAACCCCTATTTTAGTTAGCAGTAAATATCTCATGCAATCTCAGCTGAGAGCGAGGTCATATTTTACAAACAGGGGCTATTTAAAGGACCATTTTTACTCCATAAAGGCCATCCCCCTAAAAAGGCCCTGAATGTGTATATTAAATATGCTAAATAAAATATTTATTCTCATTCATTCAATTAAAGATGTCTTTTTGGTCTTTAAATTAGCCATTAAATGTGACCATCCTTTAGGTCCATCGAGGTCAACGGGGACTGAGGTGATCCTTAAAGTTCTGTCTTCAGTTCTTTATCGGGCAATCAACATCTTTTGATGATATATGTTTGGACTTTTCCCTCCGTCCCACCTTACTCCTCCCTCACGAACTCTTCACTACTAAAATCTTCTAACCTTATACCACATTCTTTCCCCATCCGATGCCTGACAAGGTCTAGCATACTAAACAAAGACTCTTTCTATTGCTATGAACACTCCCCTGCACTCACAACTCCGCTCTGAACCCTAGGACCGCACTTACAGCTAACTTGCTCCAGCCTATCCCAACTCTCTCCCGCTCCAAACCCAGAGGAATCCAAACCAGCACACAGGTAACGAGTGCTTCCGACCTGCACCCATCAACACCACAAGATTCCACACCTGCCTTCCCTACTAAACAAAGACTCTTTTTATTGCTATGAACACTCCCGTGCACTCGCCACTGCGCTCTGAACCCCAGGACCGCACATACAGCTAACTTGCACCAGCCTATCCCAACTCTCCCCCCGCTCCAAACCCAGCGGAATCCAAACCAGCACACAGGTAACGAGTGCTTCCGACCTGCACCCATCAACACCACAAGCTTCCACACCTGCCTTCCCTACTAAACAAAGACTCTTTCTATTGCTATGAACACTCCCGTGCACTCACCACTGCGCTCTGAACCCTAGGACCGCACTTACAGCTAACTTGCTCCAGCCTATCCCAACTCTCCCCCCGCTCCAAACCCAGAGGAATCCAAACCAGCACACAGGTAACGAGTGCTTCCGACCTGCACCCATCAACATCACAAGATTCCACACCTGCCTTCCCTACCATCCCACTAACATCAACCACCTGCTTTCCTTTTACAGAGCTACAAGGAGTGTGAGGACAACATTATTGGCAGGAAGGCTCTATGTAACAACATTACAATATTCACAACTCCTGGGAGCTGGGAGCTAGCCAGCTCCTAGATAAAGCCTGGTTAGGTTGCCACAAACAGCTACCAGAAGATATGTTTGGCTCCCCAAGCCAACTGGTACCAGCCAAACATACATAGGTGACGTTACATCTGAGAAATGTGCATGTTTATTTATGTATTGCTATATGGCTTAACACAAACCTTTTGCAAACACAGCATGCAACAACAATGACAAAATATGAACATTTCTATAACGACTCATTTTGGCAGGTCTAGAAGACATTTAAATTTAAAGCATAATAAACAGACTCAAAATATAGATTGGCACTCATGGAAGTTGTGGCATGCCGCGTATTAGAGCCTCGCGCAGCAGCAGAGACAAAGCCAGCAAAGTGGCATCCCACAAAAAGCGACAGAAAATGCTCCGCAACAGTGATCGATGCAGTAATAGATGGATATCGGCATCCTTGGATGTAGTAGCACAGAGAGGCAACGAGTAAGAGAGACGAACAGCAAGGAGAGGAACTAAGAGCAATATCTTCACTTGATTCATAGCACGCACCGCCACCACCGGGGGGCAGTCTCCAGGCGCTCCCGTGGCTCTGCAAGAAAGAGGGCGAGTTAGTGAGGGTAGAGTGACAGGATAGGTTCAGTACCAGGAGAATCTGGCGCCTGTGAGTCTTGGCTTGCAGATGGTTGATTCTGCGCTCTGGCTTGTTGTATCCCTATGGGTAAGGCCCGATGCCTGGCTTGTTTCTATGTGAATGCTTGTTATGTTGGGGTGTGTGTTTTAAGTGTAGATTGGCAGGTATAAAAGGTTGTGGCCGTGAGCTCTGGCTTGTTGTATCCATACGGGTAAGGCCCGATGCCTGGCTTGTTTTTATGTGACTGCTTGTTATGTTGGGAGAGGGGGGGGTGTTTTAAGTGTAGATTGTCTGGCATAAAAGGTTGTGGTTGTGTGCACTGGCTTGTTGTATCCGTATGGGCAAGCTCCAGTGTCTGGGGTGGTTTGTTGTATGCAATTGTTACTTATGTATGTGTTTGTGTATAGGTTAGCTAGCACAGTGGGCATGTATAGTACTTGGGTGGTGTGTTGGAGGGAGCAGGGGCGGGGTGGTTAGTACATTGGCGACTCTCTAAATTCTTCTAGGTGGCTAAACTACACAATTCTATGTAATGTGAAGCATGACAAACCTAATATGGCAATTGGAAGAAACAGTCAACAATAGAGCCACAAACACAGGTGCATAGCACGAAAAAGGCGCGTGTGGCAAAGACTGAAAAGGCCGCACAGCACGTTCCATCCCCTTCTAGTCCCTTCGGACTTGTGCATACGTCAATGTTAAATCGCTACACGCAAATAGCCCTTTACAAATCTCGGTGTCTCTTTTCTGCTTCTTTGCGCTACTCATTAAACATTCACCATCCTGAGAAGTCATCAGAATAGCTCCTGGTCAGCGGGAAATCACGAGACCCACGTGCGACTTCCAGCTCCTGCTCCATAAGTTCCAATTTTGTTCCCTGCACTTACCTGCCCTGACCTAAGCGGGACGCCACCTCCACCCCCAGCTGCGGAGCACCTGAACTATCTGCATAGCGGGGCCGGGGGAGGAGGGAGATGACAGACCCTTAACATGATCCTTGCACAAATGAAGAATCATGAAGAATTTACAAAAGGGGGCATTTGGGGAATTCTTTGCGTGTAAAACGGGGATTTTGCGCCATTCTGCCTGCAAATCCCCATTCGTCAAGCAGGGGTTTGTGGGCAGAATGACAAGAAAATCTTTGTTTTACACGCAAATAATTCCATAAATCAGCGCCTTAATAGAACATTAGAGAGTTGAACATACATTAGGGCTTCCTCCATTTTTAGGGGGCGCAGGATAAATGCACAGGAGGCCTGTTCTGTGCATTTAACACAGTTTATTGAATGTGTTTTTGGAAACTTGTTTTTATTCTTGAGCTTTCCGGGCCTAGTGCCGAGTGTAAAGCTTTTTGAAAGGGCGCTGGTGGTGCCTCATATTATGTTACTTGCTTGTTTAGTGCGTGCATTAATGGCAATATATCTGTTATTGATAATGTTCGAATAGAGTTGGTCCTGGTGCATTTCCAGCCGCACGACCTTAGAAAGGAACAACCATATCCGAAATTTAGACTCAATATAATTAAATGGCTACGAACAAATGACTGTTAACTCACCTTCCAAGCACCACCTACGCTTGTCTCTGCTGCATGTCTCCTAACTTGCTTCCTTCTGCGTGCCACTGTAACCACCCTGGCAGCCTGTCCTTCTAACTGTCTATTATATTATATGCTCCTCTGTACACATTATGTAACCAAGCTTAAGCTGTCTTGACTTCTACTGCGCCCGGCTACCTAATGGGTTTGGCGCGCATTATCAAATAAATAAACAAACAAACAAAACTTTAGTGTATGGAGGTGAAATTCCTGGCTACATGTGCATGCACTCTTTACTTATGGGGTTGAGGTATTTCATTTCCTTGAGGGTCAGGACTGTCCCACTACTTCTGAGGCCTTTGACATGGGAGACCTTCTTGTTTAAGGGCACGCTGGTAACATTGGCAGTGCTAGACCTAAAAACCTCAATGGGCAGATCAATGAAGTGCCATTATTTGCAACTTTAAAGCCATACGTTGTACATTCGTATACATGAATCTGGAGGTCGCCTAGCCCATGCACAAATAGTTCATGCAGTCTGGGTTTTATTCTTTGCATTCTGGGCCTTGTAGTGTTGCCTTTCCTGTTTAAAATGCAGAACTACAAGTACCAGAATGCTAGGCAGACTGTAGAACTAGATGTCCTATTCACACATGGCATGGGGAAGCTTGAGAGCTCCGAATATAGATGCATGAATGTGCTGTTTTATTGTCTATTAGTCACAACTCCTAGGGCAGCAGCTGGACAATATAAGTACACATTTCATTTTGCTTAAAGTACCTTGTTTTTATTTCTGATTTATTTAAGTAGTGCATCTGTTCCAATGACAACATGCAACTTTCAGAATTGGCTGGGGCATTCGCATGCCTCTTGACTAGACCCAAGTCAGGCAGATGAAGCCCATCTAGCGCAGATATTTCGTTTGCATTCTGGGCATTGTGGTCCTTCATGTATAACAAAATGAAAACCTACAATTCTCACACTGCAAAGAAAAAACCCGAATGGGCTACATTGACCTGACATGTGTCTATATAAGAGCTCTGGACATTGGCCTGACATGGGTCTGTTTCAGAGCTCTGGTAATTGGCCTGACATATGTCCATGTAAGAGCTCTGGACATTGGCCTGGCATGGGCCTGTTTCAGAGTTCTAGTAATTGGCCTGGCATGTGTCTAAATCAGAGCTCTGGGCATTGTCCTGACATGTGTCTGTATCAGAGCTCTGGGCATTGCCCTGACATGTGTCGATATCAGAGCTCTGGGCATTGGCCTGACATGTGTCTATATCAGAGCACTGGGCATTGACCTGACGTGTCTATATCAGAGCTCTGGGCATTGGCCTGACATTTGTCTATATCAGAGCTCTGGGCATTGGCCTGACACGTGTCTATATCAGAGCTCTGGGCATTGTCCATATCAGAACAATGGGCATTGGCCTGACATGTGTCTATATCAGAGCTCTGGGCATTGTCCTGACACGTGTCTATATCAGAGCTCTGGGCATTGACCTGACACGTGTCTATATCAGAGCTCTGGGCATTGGCCTGACACGTGTCTATATCAGAGCTCTGGGCATTGACCTGACACGTGTCTATATCAGAGCTCTGGCATTGGCCTGACACGTGTCTATATCAGAGCTCTGGGCATTGCCCTGACATGTGTCTATATCAGAGCTCTGGGCATTGGCCTGACACGTGTCTATATCAGAGCACTGGGCATTGGCCTGACATGTGTCTATATCAGAGCTCTGGGCATTGGCCTGACACGTGTCTATATCAGAGCTCTGGGCATTGTCCTGGCATGTGTCTATATCAGAACAATGGGCATTGGCCTGACACGTGTCTATATCAGAGGTCTGGGCATTGTCCTGACATGTGTCTATATCAGAACAATGGGCATTGGCCTTGCATGTGTCTACATCAGAGCTCTGGGCATTGACCTGACACGTGTCTACATCAGAGCTCTGGGCATTGGCCTGGCATGTGTCTACATCAGAGCTCTGGGCATTGACCTGACACGTGTGTATATCAGAGCTCTGGGCATTGGCCTGGCATGTGTCTACATCAGAACTCTGGGCATTGACCTGACACGTGTCTATATCAGAGCTCTGGGCATTGGCCTGACATGTGTCTATATCAGAACAATGGGCATTGTCCTGACACGTGTCTATATCAGAGCTCTGGGCATTGTCCTGACATGTGTCTATATCAGAACAATGGGCATTGTCCTGACACGTGTCTATATCAGAGCTCTGGGCATTGTCCTGACATGGGTCTATATCAGAGCTCTGGGCATTGTCCTGACACGTGTCTATATCAGAGCTATGGGCATTGTCTTGACATGGGTCTATATCAGAGCTCTGGGCATTGTCCTGACACGTGTCTATATCAGAGCTCTGGGCATTGTCGTGACATGTGTCTATATCAGAGCTCGGGCATTGGCTTGACATGTGTCTATATCAGAGCTCTGGGCATTGTCCTGACATGTGTCTATAGCAGAACAATGGGCATTGTCCTGACATGTGTCTATATCAGAACAATGGGCATTGGCCTGACCTGTGTCTACATCAGAGCTCTGGGCATTGTCCTGACATGTGTCTATATCAGAGCTCTGGGCATTGTCCTGACATGTGTCTATATCAGAGCTCGGGCATTGGCTTGACATGTGTCTATATCAGAGCTCTGGGCATTGTCCTGACATGTGTCTATAGCAGAACAATGGGCATTGTCCTGACATGTGTCTATATCAGAACAATGGGTATTGGCCTGACCTGTGTCTACATCAGAGCACTGGGCATTGTCCTGACATGTGTCTATATCAGAGCTCTGGGCATTGGCCTGACATGTGTCTATATCAGAGGTCTGGGCATTGTCCTGACACGTGTCTATATCAGAGCTCTGGGCATTGGCCTGACATGTGTCTATATCAGAGCACTGGGCATTGACCTGACAAGTGTCTATATCAGAGCTCTGGCCATTGTCCTGACATGTGTCTATATCAGAGCTCTGGGCATTGTCCTGACATGTGTCTATATCAGAGCACTGGGCATTGACCTGACACGTGTCTATATCAGAGCACTGGGCATTGACCTGACACGTGTCTATATCAGAGCTCTGGTCGTTGGCCAGAATCGGTCTATTTCAGAGTTCTGGGCACAGACCTTGGAATGGGTGTTGTTTAAAGTCCACCTACAGAATTCTTTCTCTAGACCATGTTATGTTACTAAATTTGCGTATTAAGCCTGAATTTCATAACTCATATGACAACTGAATAAACAAACTGATATTACAACAACATAATAAACAAAACCATTGTGTGGTAAAAGGGTGAGGTAATCGCTATTTAATTCTTGGCCGGGGCTTGTAGTCTGCATTTTACATTAGGTAAAGGTGGCAACCCTACTCCACCCCCAGCAACTCCAGCTTCTGGAGTTTGCCAAAAGCACTGTGGAAACACTGCACATGTCTGGTGTCGCATCTTCCAGGAGTGTGTCTAGTTTTGCACTATTTCCAAACAGGTAGCAGGCGCTCCGCTCCAAAAAGAACATGGAATGATAACCTGTAGTGTGGTTTTTTCCTACTTTGAGATAAGAATTTGCAACACACGCTTTTTGCTCCCATCATAGACCATGCACGTTCTGGAATAGTAGATTGGATAAGGTTTATTTTTATTTATTTATTGAGTATTTATAATGTGCCTATACACAATGGGGTTCAAGGCGCAACAAGACAAAGGGGGGTGGTAGGGACAGGGATTTACAGAAACAAAAACGGCCCTACTAGGCCTTGTGACATTCGGATCGTGCAAGTGCAGTAACAAGAAGTGCAGGGAGAAGGGAGGGTGGAAGTGCCAGTCAGGGCGGAAGTGCCTGTGAGAGTGCAAGTCCCAGGGGAGGCCAGGTGGACAGAGCCAGGGGAATGCAGATAGTGCAGGGGAAGGAAAGTCCACGAGCTAAGTGCGAGATAAGGGACTGGAAGGCTCAAGGGGGACAGGCCCAGGCTGACAAGTGCAGGCGAGGGGTCCCAGAAGGGCAAGTGCAGGTGAGGGACAGGGGGGTTAGGGGAGACCAAGTACAGGGGTAAACTGGTCGAGGAGCGCCTGGGACCCTGCACGAATCTGAAGGAACCAGGCAGCCAGTCAAGAGGCAGACAGGGAAATTAGCAGGGGAGGGAGAGAGAGAATGAGGAAGATGAAAGGAAGGTCATGAGAAGCTTCCGGAACTTAAGGGGGTCCAGCTCAAGTGTGAGAGGGGCAGGGAGGGCATTCTAGAGGGAGGCACCTGCGGAGAAGAGAGAGTTCTACCCCCACTCTCTGCTTAGAGAAGCGTCTGATCTGCAGAGAGTTGGAGTTAGATGACAAAGCGCTCTAGCAGGAAGGTATTTAGGGAGAGAGAGTTGGATGTAGTGGGGACTCAGGCCCCAGAAAGTCTGGTGGACGATGCAGAGGGTCTTGAACTTGATCCTCTCAGCACCCGGGAGTCAGTGGAGAGATGCAGTCCCTGGGCTTGAGGCCAAGAATACGTTTTGCAGTCATATTCTGGATTAGTTGAAGGGGGCGAAGGGAAGAGTTAGGCAGATTGAGGAAGGGGCTGTTGCAGTAGTCCAGGCTGGAGAGGACCTGATCTCTGGAGACATTGAGTTTCTGGGGAAAGTGAGGAAAGGGAGAATGCCTCTGAGCAGGTGCAGCTGAAAGTGGGCCTTCTTGGCATGGTCTGTGATGTAGGGAAATAAAGAGAGAGGAGCCGAAGATGGCACCAAGGATTATTGCCTCACAGGAGGTTGAGGGGAGGGAGCCCATGGAGGGCAGCCAGAGTGTCGGATGGAAGGAGGGAGCAGGGGTCCCAATGGGAAGGTTCTCGTCTTACTGGCATTAAGGCAGAGATCGTTAGCAGTGCACCATGCCGGAATAGCAGACAGGCAGTTAGTAATGAGAGAAGAACAGGAGGAGGCAGAGGAGGGAAGCTTGAAGGAGAGCTGCATGTCATCCACATAACACTGGACATTAGGAGAGAAGATGGCGATCAAATGGGCTAGAGGGGCCAGGTAGATGTTGAAAAGCCAAGGCGAGAGGATAGAGGCCTAAGGTACACCGTAGGTGGAGAATGAGATAGAGGAGAGAGACAGGCCCAGTTGACACTGGGAAGGTTGGTCAGAGGGGAAGGAGGTCAACCAGTTCAGAGCCAGGTCTGTGATGCCAAGGGTATCATGGAGCCGATTTTAAGGGTGGCATGATTGACCATATCAAAGGGAGAGAAAGGGTCAAAAAGCATGAGAACGGATGGAGAGTTTGAATCGATGTTAGAGAGCTAATAATGGGATTATTAGAGTCTTCACAAGTGTTCTGGAGTGCAGTTTCCGTGCCTCTGGCAGCTCGGATGCCAGACTGATGGCCGTGGAGACAACCAACAAATTCAGTGTGGTAAATAAGCTGGGAGATGGGCAGCTTCTCCAGGAGTTTGCCCAGGAAGGGGGTAATGGAGATATGGTGGTAGTTAGCTGAAAGTCGGCAGAAGGCTTTTTGGGGAGAGAGTGCACAAGGGAGTGCCTGAGGACTGAGGGGAAGGAGCCAGTGGCAAACGAGTGATTACAGAAATCAGCCAAGGCTGGAGCAAGGGAGACAATGTTGTCCTTGATAGTTCTAGAGGAGCCGGGGAGCACTTGTTCGGATGAAACTTTCATAGAGAGGACTTGTCTAGTAACCTCACCAGGTGATATGGGAGAGAAAGAGGAGAGTAGGAGCGAAGGGGTCAAGGGGGCTAAAATGGCCTGAGAGTGATGAGGGAGAAGGGAGTGGTGTAGAGGAGAGTGAGGATGGGATGTCCTGAGTTTTAGTGGTGAAGTGAGAGGTGGATGCAGTGCAGAGGGCCAGGGAAGGCAGAGGACAAAATGGAGACTGCAGTAGGATTGGTGAGTTCCTTGCAGATTTTGAAAAGTTTGGCTGTGTTGTTAGTGGCCCCAGAGATGCAGGCTTGGATATAGGCTCTCTTCTTCAAGCAGATAGGGAGCCGGTATTGCCTTTGGAGGAGGTGGCAGCCATTTTGTCAGGGGATGTGCTGAAAGCCTGCCAATTCTGCTCAGCAGCCCAGCACTTGCGTTTCAGAGAAGCCAGGTCATACCAGGAGTTGCACTTGAAGGCAGGCTTCATACAGATCCTCATGACAGGGGCAAGGATGTCGAGAGTTTTGGAGATAGTGAGCTGAAGTTTAGTAAGGGCTGTGTCAGAGTGAGAGCCAGAGGAAGGAGTTTGGGGGAATGAAGGTGGGGCAAAATCAGCAACTGACACTCGCTTCATAGGTCAAATGACGGAGAAGGAGACTGGCAGTGCAGGCAGGGTCTCAGCCGGGGACACAGGAGGTCCAGGTGAGAGGAAAATAGAGTATGATCAGACCAGGAGAGAGGCGTAGTGAGCGGGTTGGACATGAGGATGTCAGCAGAGAAGAGAGCATCCATGGTGTGTCCGGCTGAGTGTGTCAGACCGGAAGGAAGAATGGAGAGGGAAAGAGTGTAACAGAGGTTGTGGAAGAGTCCAGAGTCTGCATCAGGGGAGTCAAAGTGGACATTGAAGTCTCAGAGGAGGAGACGATTGGAAGTGGAGGCCAGGAGAGAAGAGGTGAGGTCATACCACTCAGAGAGGAGGAGGGACGTCGGGCCAGGTGGCCTGTAGATGGTGGCAAGAGTCAGCGAGAGGATTGGAGAGACACCAAGCCTGCAGATGAGGCATTGAAGGAAGAGTAGGTCTGAGTGGGTATGATAGGAGCATGGACCCATTCAGGGGAGATCACGGTCACTCCGTCACCGGACCGGTTAGGCCTGGGCGGATTTTGTAGCAGGAGGAGAGTGTCACAACTCGTGACAGAGCTGGGCGTGAACCACATCTCCATGAGAGTGAGGATGTCTAAGTGGAGATCGTCACGGAGGTGGCAGATGTCAGAGGAGTGTTTGACGGCAGTGAGAGAGGCAGCAGTATTGCAATCGTGGTTACCACTGCAGGTCTAAGTCTCTGCCATGCGCTCATGCACATAGCAGCCATGGGATTCAATGCATGCATGATTGCAGCAGAGAAAGGCCCGGTAAACCATGCTTCCCGGGCAGGCATGCAGTAAATCGCTGACAAATCAGAAGGGCCAGAAATAACGTGACCATCCACATGTAGTATCCGCCGCAACCTTCACTGCAGCACGTCCGTCGGCCTTTGGACTGGCAGAGATCATAGAGCAAGTTTGGCACCAAAGTCTCACTCACGATTCCACTTTCAGAAACTGCCAGTTATTAAGAAGTTACATTGCTATGAAACAGGCGAATTCAAATATTCGCAAGAGTATAGTGTCTACAAAAGCGAGTCTTTACATGACAGTCTTGCAAACAAAACGTTACAGATATGCGTACCCCTTAAAGAGCATTCCACCTCCCAAACGGTACATTCAACAATTTATATTTACCAGCGCTGGAAAGCTACACGTGCTAAGTGCTGGAGTCTGATATGAGAGCCGCCTGCACTTCGCAAGTTTGAATTCCGCACTTTCCTCCATCTATTGTCGATAAATCAAATATCATTCAAAATGGGTTAATAAGTGCCTGTCACAGTGCTTAGAAGCCGGAGGCGTATAAATGAGAACACAATTTTATTACCACTATAATTATTATTAATCCAGCACCATAAATTGCTATTACAGTGTTTAGCACTAGGCGTAGTCTAAATAAGAACACATTCTTATTATTATTATAATTATTATTATTATTATTATTATTATTCCAGTGCTCTCAATTGCTATTGCAGTGATTTAAAGCAGGAGGAGTCTCTGTAAGACGTAGTGTGCACTATACGCATGTGCCCACAGGAATAAAGAGATAATGACGGGGTGCAACTTCCTGATTGGAGCCAACACGGCAGAGGGGGCAGCTTGACAGCAGGTTCACACTGAGACTATGCCACTGGAGGCGGGAGGCCTCTCAGTGTACACCGGGACAAGTGGGGCATTGCACAGGACCTACTAAGCGGCTGTGTTGGCAGTGGGGGTCTTATAAAACATCAGTAGACAAACCGCGTCCCTGCATAAGCGGGGGAGCAAAAAACAGCACCGACCCCAAGAGGAACAAAAGAGACAGTCAAGCTGGAGACCACATGGAATCTGCGGGTCAAGAGCAAGCGTGGGGTTTGATCCGGATGCGTTTCCTTCGTTTGGTTTTATAGCATGCGTGTAAGGGAGTGACCTTACACAGATGAGTTGGTCTGTGTGACTTCCTGGTAAGGCTGGCTCATCTCTCCGCCATGGTGCCTCCATGGCAACAGATTTATTAGAAACACAGGCCTAGGAAAGTCACTTGTGTGTTAAGGGTGCCTCAGGCCAGTCCTACAGATAAGCGGTGTATCGGCCACTTTTACTCCTTAAAAATAGGCAAATACTCCCAAAAAATAAAAATATGGAGTAAAAATACTCCCCTCAAAAAATAAGACACAGACACGTAAAACCTTGTGCCCCTGCTTTCACCCACACAGCTTCATGGATATGTTTGAACCAGTAGTGCACATAGTAATACCGGAAACATTACTATGATTACTGCCATGATTGGAAGAAGCAAAGATGTACCTTTTAGTGTACATGAATAACTAGGTGCAAAGAAATCATTTTACCACACATTTCAGTTTTCCAGTTAAAAGATATTTTTACTTGCTTTTAAAATACTGGGATTGGGAATTGGGGGTACATTTGTACTCCCTAAAAAACAATTTTACTCCCCACTTTAGAAAATAGGGAGAACAATACTCCCACTTGCAAAATATATCTGGAGCACTGCCTGGCGTCGTGTCGGCGCAGAGCAGTTATGTGTCTTTAACCTGCCCTCTAGTGGACAAATGAAGGCACAATTTAATGTTCCAAACCAAAAGCAGAATATACATTACTAGCTGTAGCCAACATATCGTGTGCCAACCTAGCACTCTCTGCCTCTCTCTCCGTCTTTTTCTCAGTCTCTCTCTCGCCGTACTCTCCTTCTGAGTCTCTCTTTCCCGCTCTTTCTCACTCTGTCTCTCCGTGGGTGAGAGTGTGATTGACAGGTGCTTGTTTGCTAGAGACACCCCAGCCGTTGCCAATAGTTTGGACTGTTGTATGGTGAACATATTTTCTCAGTTCATTCACAGAGCCTCGCTGAGGCAGATGGGGGATATGTCCCGGGGAAAGTAGATGAGTGAGAGAATGAATAAGAAAAGGAGATAGGTATGGTGCAGGAGGGCTGAAAGATTAGGAAGATAAGGGAATGGAGGTTTAGGGGCATATAATACTGTGTGGATGGATGGGCGGATAAGTGTGTACATCTGATATGGCTGAATGGTTTAATGAATAAACATGCAGGGATAGATAAATGAAAGCCTGCAAGAGTGGAAACTGAGCGTGATTGCAGGTCAGTGGCAGGTGGCAATCTCTCGAACTGCAGATGTGTAATCCCCAAGAATTGGTGCCTGTGTCCTAGGAAGCCCAACCAACTTAAAGGAGTTTGAGAGGGGAGATGGGGTTTTCACTAAACATTTTTTTTTTTAAAAAGAAATGGGTTGAAATAGTGTATTTCACAGTACAACGCTTGAGAATAAATGTGTAAAATACCATGCAGTTTACAATCAGTTATGTCAGTCCACGCATTAAAGAAATCATCAGATGGCTGTCAGGTCACAACAGTACAAAGAAGAATTGTCCAGTATTCTCATGTTTGCCCACAATATATTCCAGTACAGCCAGCTACTGTAAAGCACACGCTCATAGTTCCTGCGTCTACAACAGAGGCCAGCATTGTCATCTAAAATACTTGTTAATGCTGGCTATGCCCAGTTTGCAACTGTTAAACACTTTCATAATAATGCACACAATGTGTGCCAGAATAATACTGCATTTCATTACATTTTTTTATTTTATTGTTTAAAGTGCGGACCTAACTCGATGGCAGTGGAGCTCTGTAAAGGTGTGGTTAGCCAGCGTTTGGGATGGAATCTTTTAACAGTAGCACAGTACTCTGATTTGCGGCCTGTGCATCTATTACGATTACTCCATGGCCAGGTGCTGTTTAAAAGGTTTTGAGAGATTTGCAAAATTTGAGAATTGTGGTGGCATACCGAGGCGATACCGGGTTTGAATTCCAGAGGGTGAGTCCATAACAAACAAAGCATTGTTTGTGGGTCCTCTCTTTGTGGACTGGTTGTGATTTGAGCCGGTTGGTCGGTTTGTTGCGCAAGGAGCGTGTGCCCCCAGATATGTGGAGCTTGGGCGCCAGGTACGCTGGTGTGCTGCTTATGACTGCTTTGTAAATTACACATTCAGTCTTGAACAATATCCTGTCCTGGAGGGGAAGCCCACGTAGTTTGAGTAGTACAAGGCTTATTCAGTTACATTTCTGTGCACCTGTAACGAAACGTGCTGCAGCGTGGTGGACTGCTTTTACGGGAGCCAAGCGAGTGTACGGGACCCCTATCAGGAAGGCATTTCCGCCATCGATGAGTGAGACCACAGGGGCCTGCACGTCTGTCAATCACATACTCACAGGTCCTCAGTTAACAATATAGGGCAGCATGGCTCTGTAAACCATTTGTTTATGTTGACTGTGCCCATGTATATGCCAGTTCACAAATGTCAGACACTTTCATGATGGTTCCCACAATATACGCCAGCATTACACAGTAAATCTGAAAATCACATGTCTCTGTAAAACAATTGTTGTGCATGGTGGCTATTCTCAAATAAATGCCAGATTGCCACTTTAAAACACTTTGATAATGGTGGCCACAATAAATACCATCAAGCCACTGTAAAGCACTTGCTCAGGGGACCTTTATCTACAATATATGCCATCACACCACTTAAAAGACACATTCACACTTCCAGTGGAACCTCCATGCTCTGCCAAGCAAGCATACACATAGTTGCACACATGCACCGGTCACAGTTGTGCATACACTCAGTCATTCACATACACACAAACACACAAATGCACACATACTCACATGAGCGCACATTAAGTCAAACTCTTAATCACAAACAAACATACTCATTAAACTCCTTTGTGCATACACACACACACACACACACACAAATACATTACATAACACTCAGAAAATGCATGTTTGTTAAAGAAAACAACTTTAGAAAAATAAAAACATAACTTGCCACACTGTGATCTTATATGCCATTGGCCTCTTTAGACTGGCCCTTAGTGTGATCTTATATTCTATTGGCCTCTTTAGACTGGCCCTTAGTGTGATCTTCTATGCCATTGGTCTCTTTAGACTGGCCCTTAGTGGGATTTTATATGCCATTGGCCTCTTTAGACTGGCCTTTAGCGGGATTTTATCTGCCATTGGCCTCTTTAGACTGGCCCTTAGCGGGATTTTATCTGCCATTGGCCTCTTTAGAGCGGCCCTTAGTGTGATCTTCTATGCCATTGGGCTCTTTAGACTGGCCCTTAGTGGGATTTTATATGCCATTGGCCTCTTTAGACTGGCCTTTAGCGGGATCTTATCTGCCATTGGTCTCTTTAGACTGGCCCTTAGCGGGATCTTATCTGCCACTGGTCTCTTTAGACTGGCCCTTGGTGTGATCTTATCGGCCATTGGCCTCTTTAGACTGGCCCTTAGTGTGATCTTATATGCTATTGGGCTCTTTAGACTGGCCCTTAGTGTGATCTTCTATGCCATTTGTCTCTTTAGACTGGCCCATAGTGTGATCTTATATGCTATTGGGCTCTTTAGACTGGCCCTTAGTGTGATCTTATCTGCCATTGGTCTCTTTAGACTGGCCCTTAGTTTTGTTAGCTAGGGCAGGTAATAAACATTATCAGAGCAGCTAAGAATGAGGAGTTATCACTGATCAGGACACTAAAGGTGGTTAAGATGGAGGCATCGGAGGAGTTGTTAGCAGCACAGATTGGGAGGCCAGTACTCCCAGACAGTCTACCACAGAGGCCGTATGCATAGAGCTACTTTGGCAAAAAGGGCTTTGACAACTTCCAGCAAAACTGAGGGGGGGGGGGCAGACAGGCTCATTGGGGGAGGGGGAGGGGGTGCTGAGGAACTGGCATCCCTTGTAAAAGACCAGGGGTTCAGGCTGCAGGGTAAACAATTTTGTTTAGTATTTTCTATTTTAGTTAATTATTAATTTTTCCACAGACTTCCACACATGCATAGTTTTAGCAGTACTAACAAACAATTGGTCAGTGCAAAAAAGTAAAGATTGTCTTGTTGCTCACAGAAGGAGAAGGTTATTGGTTGCATCCCATTTCATGGAAGGAGGACATTTTGAGACGAAAATGCTGTGTAGTCGATGCAGGAGAAGCTATTTAAAAAAAGAACATTATTTAATTGTACTAACATTGTAAAAAAGCCATTTTTTAAAAGATTTTGCAACTTTCAGTTCTGGTTTATAGTTTGATCATAATTACAATGTTACATTTGTCTTACTGAGCAAAGCCAATTATCAAAACCTACAAACCTTAGGTAAAAGTGTGTCGGTGCATTAGGGACTGGGCCTACACAACCAGCCCTCACTCGAAAATATTTAATTTTGGGAGCTGATTGGTAGGTAGTGCTACTGAAACAGCACATTTGCTAAAGTGTATGCAATCACTAATAATTAACACAAAAGGTAGAAATAAGCAAACAAAACTATAGACTCTGCAGCCTGGTTCATTACAAGGGCTTTAGCGCCCCTGTACCCAGAATGCACACCGCCTCCCCTGACCGAATTGTCTCCTCTCTCTCCCTCAGACCTCCTAAAAACAATCGCCTCCCTCGGACCTATTGCCTAATCTGTTGCTATTGTAGCAGCCTCCACCATTAAACAACTGATGGGCCGGGTACTCAGCTGACTCCTAAGCCTCATTAATGCCTCCCTCACAGAAGGCTCATTCCCGCACACCCTCAAGACTGGTCTCAAATGAACTCTTTTGAAAAAAACGACCATAGACACAGACGGCCACCAACTACCAGGCCATTATGAACCTCCTGCTTATTGGAAAAATCTTGGAAAAACTGTTGCTACACAACTACTGGCCAGAATCGAACAACTACACCTCCTAAACGACTATCAGTTTAGGTACTGACCCAAGTGTAGCATCGAGACAGCCACCATCCAGGTGCTGGATGATGCTCTCCAAATCATGGATAAGGGTGACTCATGCCTCCTCGTCCTCCTTGATCTCCTGGCTGCACCGTCAACCACTGCATCCATCTATCCTTTATCGCAGACAGGGTGGGATTCTCTGGCACTGTCATGGATGTATTTACCTCTTACCTCTCGGGCCGACACCAGGCAGCCCAGATGAGCGTGTTGCATAGTAACTGGATACCAGTCTTCTCAGGAGACCCCCAAGACTCCATCCTCTCACGGATCCTTTTCAACCTTTAGATGGAGAATCTGGGCACACTCCTCAACAGCCCCAATATAGCCGTCCACTAATACACAGATGATACCCAGTTGTACACAAGAGTAAAACGATCACAGGACATAAGTCGTCTTCACAATTACCCAGCCATCATCCAATCCTGGGTGTCAACTGCCTAGCTCAAGCTCAACCCATCCCATGCCGAATTCGTCCTCATCGGTCCCCTGCTAAACAACAACATGTCCAATAAGGGCTCAATGATATGTGCCTAGAATAATTTGAGACGCAACTGTCGGATTCAGCTAAATTCTGAGGCTTCACCATTGACAGCAGCTGTCCTTTCAGAAACACATAGCCAAGATGGCCGAAACCGCCTGGCTCCAAAGCTCCACCCTTCGCAATATCCAAACCATTCATCCCTCCGCAAGACATGCAGACTATAGTGCAGGCACTGGACGTCCCACACATTTCTGGGTGAAGTGCACGCTTGTTATGAGGCCTGGCCGCTCACTTGGCTCCCGTAAAAGTGGTCCACCGCGCCGCATCACGTCTTATTACGGGTGCATGGAAACTCAACCGAATCACCCCCATCCTACATAAACTACACTGGATTCCTCTCCAAGTCAGGCTACTGTTCAAGACTGCATGTATCATCTGCAAAGCAGTAACATGTAGCACACCAGAGTACTTGGTGGCTTAGCTCCACATGTCTGGTGGCACATGCTTCTAAAGCAGCAAATTGGCCAACCGGCTCGAAAACCACGTCCGCAAAGAGCGTAGTCAGAAACAATCCTACTCTCGTCACATACTCATCCTCTGGAACCTGATCCTGGTATCGCAAATCTCTAGCAATGTGGCTTTTTCAACAACATCTGACCAAGGACCAATCCCAATGGCCTCACAGACCGTAACTGACAGTCCTCGCAGCTGTTAAAAGATGGCAGCCCGAACGCTGGCTGCACACACCTCCTTCTACAGCACTCTGCTGCTCTCAAGCTTGGTCCACGGCTGAAATAATGAAATGTGCATCATATAATGGAATGTTGTGTGTGCAGGTTTGACTTTTATCTATGAGTTATAATTTTTTCTTAAGCGAGTGGCCCACCCCTAACACTATCCATTTTGTTCTCCCTTATTTCTTCCCTTCCCCTTTTAGTATCTTTTTTTTTAAATTTTGTTATTTTGAAGTAACCCAAGTTGACTCTGGACAGTAAACAAAATCCATGAAAAAAATGCACAGATGAAAAGACATGTCTCTTGAATGTCCCCAATTCATTGGTATTCCTTCGATTGACTTGAGCAGAATGCACGGCGGAGTTGACTCAACTGGGATATAAACTGTGTGTAGTCAGGCTGCAAAGATATGGAGCTGTATGCAGCGCAAATACTTATGCGTTCTATGCTTGATGAACTACAGTTGGTGTCCTGTCTGGGATGTTTATACAGGATGTTATTGCTGGTGTAATTTGCTGGGCCAATATAGAAAACTATTGTGAAATTTAAAATATGACCTTTTTGCACCAACTTTATTGTTATTAATATGTTGGTATTTATTGAGCGTGAGCCTAGCCTCAGAAAGAAACAGAGAGCTTTACATTCATAGGGTTGAAGAACGCAGGGAGGGAAGCAGAGAAAGAAGGAGTGGGGAGCTAGCAAGCAACTATCAGATCACCCAGTCCCAGGGAAGGTGGGGGATGGAGGGGTTCATAGGACCCAGGTGTTAGGGAGAAGCCATTCCTTAAACACTTTCCTGAACTGTAGAATTGATGGACGAGTCTGATGTTGATGGGGAGGCGGTTCCAGAGTCTTGGAGCATGGACAGAGAAGGCCTGTCTTCTGGCCCTTTCCTTCCTGCACTGGTGGAGTTCTAGTCTGCACATCTCTTTACTTCTGGATGGATTTCAGGCCTCCAGGGATACTGAGTTTCTCAATGAGGTCGCTTGGGGACTTCAGGGTGACAGCCGTATAGAGAGAGATAGAGAGCTTGTGGCTGTGTGTGTGTGTGTATAATATATATATATATAGGGACACTTCTACCAAGACATAATGAAGGAGTACATTAAAAACAACAACATTATGTAAATATTTCCAGGAAAGATTCATGGGAACGAAACATATATAGCTTAACATAACAATATTGCATAACATGTTGCAGCATACCTGCCACCTACCCGAATGTGCTTCCCCAGGAGAGTCTGAAATGTGTTACATACATCGATGGAAGGTCCTTGAATGGACCACCCTAGGAAAGTGTGGAATGTCTTCCATCTATTGACGCATGCCACCTGGCATTTGCCCAGAGAATAATACCTAAGAATGTATGGAATGCCTGGTGCACCTCGGAGCAGGACACATGCATTACATGTGCAACCATGAAAAAGCATGGAATGTCTTGCATCCACTGAGCCATTCCATCAGTCATCTACCTAGAATGTGCAGCCCTCAGTCACCTACCTAGAATGTGCAGCCCTCGGTCACCTGCCTAGAACGTGCAACCCTCAGTTACCTACCTAGAATGTGCAACCCTCAGTTACCTGCCTAGAATGTGCAGCCCTCAGTTACCTGCCTAGAATGTGAAACCCTCAGTTACCTGCCTAGACTGTGCAGCCCTCAGTTACCTGCCTAGAATGTGCAACCCTCAGTCACCTACTTAGAATGTGCAACCCTCAGTTACCTACCTAGAATGTGCAACCCTCAGTTACCTGCCTAGAATGTGCAGCCCTCAGTTACCTGCCTAGAATGTGAAACCCTCAGTTACCTGCCTAGACTGTGCAGCCCTCAGTCACCTGCCTAGAATGTGCAACCCTCAGTCACCTGCCTAGAATGTGCAACCCTCAGTTACCTGCCTAGAATGTGCAGCCCTCAGTCACCTACCTAGAATGTGCAGCCCTCAGTCACCTGCCTAGAATGTGCAACCCTCAGTCACCTGCCTATAATGTGCAACCCTCAGTTACCTACCTAGAATGTGCAACCCTCAGTTACCTGCCTAGAATGTGCAGCCCTCAGTTACCTGCCTAGAATGTGAAACCCTCAGTTACCTGCCTAGAATGTGCAGCCCTCAGTTACCTGCCTAGAACGTGCAACCCTCAGTTACCTGCCTAGAACGTGTAGCCCTCAGTTACCTGCCTAGACTGTGCAGCCCTCAGTCACCTGCCTAGAATGTGCAACCCTCAGTCACCTACTTAGAATGTGCAACCCTCAGTTACCTACCTAGAATGTGCAACCCTCAGTTACCTGCCTAGAACGTGCAGCCCTCAGTTACCTGCCTAGAATGTGAAACCCTCAGTTACCTGCCTAGACTGTGCAGCCCTCAGTTACCTGCCTAGAATGTGCAACCCTCAGTCACCTGCCTAGAATGTGCAACCCTCAGTTACCTGCCTACAATGTGCAGCCCTCAGTTACCTGCCTAGAATGTGAAACCCTCAGTTACCTGCCTAGAATGTGCAGCCCTCAGTTACCTGCCTAGAATGTGCAACCCTCAGTCACCTACCTAGAATGTGCAACCCTCAGTTACCTGCCTAGAATGTGCAGCCCTCAGTCACCTACCTAGAATGTGCAGCCCTCAGTCACCTGCCTAGAATGTGCAACCCTCAGTCACCTGCCTATAATGTGCAACCCGTAGTTACCTACCTAGAATGTGCAGCCCTCAGTCACCTGCCTAGAATGTGCAGCCCTCAGTTACCTGCCTAGAATGTGCAGCCCGCAGTTACCTGCCTAGAACGTGCAGCCCTCAGTTAGCTGCCTAGAACGTGCAACCCTCAGTTACCTGCCTAGAATGTGCAGCCCTCAGTTACCTGCCTAGAACGTGCAGCCCTCAGTTACCTGCCTAGAATGTGAAACCCTCAGTCACCTACTTAGAATGTGCAGCCCTCAGTTACCTAGAATGTGCAACCCTCAGTTACCTGCCTAGAATGTGCAGCCCTCAGTTACCTGCCTAGAATGTGAAACCCTCAGTTACCTGCCTAGAATGTGCAACCCTCAGTCACCTACCTAGAATGTGCAACCCTCAGTTACCTACCTAGAATGTGCAGCCCTCAGTCACCTACCTAGAATGTGCAGCCCTCAGTCACCTGCCTAGAATGTGCAACCCTCAGTAACCTGCCTAGAATGTGCAACCCTCAGTCACCTGCCTAGAATGTACAGCCCTCAGTTACCTGCCTAGAATGTGCAGCCCTCAGTTGCCTGCCTAGAATGTGCAACCCTCAGTTACCTGCCTAGAATGTGCAACCCTCGGTCACCTGCCTAGAATGTGCAACCCTCAGTTACCTGCCTAGAATGTGCAACCCTCGGTCACCTACCTAGAATGTGCAACCCTCAGTTACCTGCCTAGAATGTGCAACCCTCGGTCACCTACCTAGAATGTGCAACCCTCAGTTACCTGCCTAGAATGTGCAACCCTCGGTTACCTGTCTAGAATGTGCAGCCCTCGGTCACCTGCCTAGAATGTGTAGCCCTCGGTCACCTGCCTAGAATGTGCAGCCCTCGGTCACCTACCTAGAATGTGCAGCCCTCGGTCACCTACCTAGAATGTGCAACCCTCAGTTACCTGCCTAGAGTGTGCAACCCCCAGTCACCTACCTAGAATGTGCAACCCTCAGTCACCTGCCTAGAGTGTGCAACCCTCAGTCACCTACCTAGAATGTACAACCCTCAGTTACCTGCCTAGAATGTGCAACCCTCAGTCACCTACCTAGAATGTGCAACCCTCAGTTACCTGCCTAGAATGTGCAAGTTACCTGTCTAGAATGTGCAACCCTCAGTTACCTGTCTAGAGTGTGCAGCCCTCGGTCACCTGCCTAGAATGTGCAGCCCTCAGTCACCTGCCTAGAATGTGCAGCCCTTGGTCACCTACCTAGAGTGTGCAGTCCTCGGTCACCTGCCTAGAATGTGTAGCCCTCAGTCACCTGCCTAGAATGTGCAGCCCTCGGTCACCTACCTAGAATGTGCAGCCCTCGGTCACCTAACTCGAATGTGCAACCCTCAGTCACCTACCTAGAAGGTGCAACCCTCAGTTACCTGCCTAGAGTGTGCAACCCTCAGTCACCTACCTAGAATGTGCAAACCTCAGTTACCTGCCTAGAATGTGCAACCCTCAGTTACCTGTCTAGAATGTGCAGCCCTCGGTCACCTACCTAGAATGTGCAGCCCTCGGTCACCTACCTCGAATGTGCAACCCTCAGTCACCTACCTAGAATGTGCAACTCTCAGTTACCTGCCTAGAGTGTGCAACCCTCAGTCACCTACCTAGAATGTGCAACCCTCAGTTACCTGCCTAGAATGTGCACCCCTCAGTCACCTACCTAGAATGTGCACCCCTCAGTCACCTACCTAGAATGTGCAGCCCTCAGTCACCTACCTAGAATTTGCAGCCACCACTCACCTACCTAGAATGTGCAGCCCTCAGTCACCTACCTAGAAGGTGCAGCCCTCAGTCACCTACCTAGAATGTGCAGCCCTAAGAGAGCATGGAATGTCTTGCATCCATTGAGCCATGCCACCACTCACCTACCTAGAATGTGCAGCACTACCAGAGCTCTGTGATAACCTGAGGCATACATCGCCAGAAAACTGCAATAACCAGGGCCCTACAATTATTAGAAAAAGTCCTACAATAACCACAATCGTGCAATAAACACAACAGAAAAATCATCATAGTCCAACAATAACAACAATCAATGGACAATGATACTCCTTCAATGATCTCAGCCAAGATAAGTAAAGCTCTAGGGATGGCCATGATATAAGCGCAGGTAGCATGCGACACCCGAACCCCTGCAAGAGTCAGAGCTATGCCACAAGTGCATCAGTGTTGTCCATAGAGCCACATTATAACTAGGGCCCCGCATACCATGGTCCTGCGATACCTACTGGCCCAGAGGTCCAGTGGTAGCCGCCACAGGCAATCCCAGAGACTAAAGAATGGACCTACTGGCCACGTCTCAGTCTGCAAACCAGTAGAATTATTCAATGAATTGGTGCTTCCAGAAGACTGGACTGTGCTGAAGGGTCTCATGCTGGGAAATGTACCGTGGTAGATGAAATGGCCGCCTTGTTGCGGTGAGGCGACTTCTCCTGGCTTTACCGTGGTAGATGAAATGGCTGCATTGTCGCGGTGAGGCGACTTCTCCTGGCTTTACAAGGCTACCAATTAAATATCTGCTCATTAAAGAAATGTGTGCCATCCTCCATAGACTACTCTATGGTCTTTACAGGAAGTGGAGACATGGAGCCATGACAGCTACTATAAAAATAATTAGGTAACCCATCCAGCCATAGGCCTTAACAACTGTTCCCATAACCGACTGTATCGCTGGTGCTCGTTTGACTTCTGCGCAGGTGAAACAAATCGCTCTCCCCGTCCGCGCGCAATGGTTGCACTCAGAACACGGGTATGAGGCAATCAGCAAAACACGTGAGGCAAATCTCAGGAACAAAGCGAAAAATGCAGCCACATTGTGTGCTCAAATAAAAGAGATGACTTCCTGAATTAATTACTCGCTCGATTAGCAAGTCTCCTCATAGTCCTCTTTTGAGGCGCGTGTGCACAGGGGCTGGCATAAGGTCTTACTGGATAGAGGCTTGAGAAGACCTGGGCTGTTCCATGTTTGGAGCCTCTGATGGACATGCGTGGAGTCGGGCTCTGGACACTCTGATTCCAGCATGGAGATGCAGGAGTCGGGCACTGGACACTCTGAATCGAGCATGGAGATGCGGGAGACGGGCACTGGACACTCATGATCGAGAATGGAGATGCGGGAGTCGGGCACTGGACACTCTGAATCCAGCATGGAGATGCGGGAGTCGGGCACTGGACACTCTGAATCCAGCATGGATACGAGGGAGTCGGGCTCTGAACACTGATTCGAGCATGGAGATGTGGGAGTCGGGCACTGGACACTCTGATTCCAGCATGAAGATGCGGGAGTCGGGCACTGGACACTCTGAATCCAGCATGGATACGAGGGAGTCGGGCTCTGAACACTGATTCCAGCATGGAGATGTGGGAGTTGGGCACTGGTCACTCTGATTCCAGCATGGAGAGGTGGGAGTCAGGCCCTGTACACTCTGATTCCAGCATGGAGATGCAGGAGCTGGGCACTGGACACTGATTCCAGCATGGATATGTGGGAATCAGGCACTGTACACTCTGATTCCAGCATGGAGATGCAGGAGTCGGGCACTGGACACTCTTAATCCAGCATGGATACGAGGGAGTCGGGCTCTGAACACTGATTCCAGCATGGAGATGTGGGAGTCGGGCACTGGACACTCTGATTCCAGCATGGAGAGGTGGGAGTTGGGCACTGGTCACTCTGATTCCAGCATGGAGAGGTGGGAGTCAGGCCCTGGACACTCTGATTCCAGCATGGAGATGCGGGAGCTGGGCACTGGACACTGATTCCAGCATGGATATGCGGGAATCAGGCACTGTACACTCTGATTCCAGCATGGAGATGCAGGAATCGGGCACTGGACACTCTGAATCCAGCATGGATACGAGGGAGTCGGGCTCTAAACACTGATTCCAGCATGGAGATGTGGGAGTCGGGCACTGGACACTCTGATTCCAGCATGGAGAGGTGGGAGTCAAGCCCTGGACACTCTGATTCCAGCATGGATATGCGGGAATCAGGCACTGTACACTCTGATTCCAGCATGGAGATGCAGGAGTCGGGCGCTGGACACGCTGATTCGAGCATGGAGATGGGGGAGTCGGGCACTGTACACTCTGATTCCAGCATGGAGATGTGGGAGTCGGGCACTGTACACTCTGATTCCAGCATGGAGATGTGGGAGTCTGGTACTGGACACTCTGATTGCAGCATGGAGATGCAGGAATCAGGCATTGGACACTCTGATTCCAGCATGAATACGCGGGAGTCAGGCACTGGACACTATGACTCCAGCATGGATACTCGGGTGTCAGGCACTGGACACTCTGATTCCAGCATGGAGATGCGGGAGTCGGGCACTGGACACTCTGATTCCAGCATGGATGTGTGGGAGTCAGGCACTTGACACAACGATTCCAGCATGGAGAGGTGGGAGTCAGGCACTGGACACTCTGATTCTAGCATGGAGATGCAGGAGTCGGGCACTGGACACTCTGATTCCAGCATGGATACGCAGGAGTCAGGCACCGGACACTATGATTTCAGCATGGTTACACAGGAGTCAGGCAGTGGACACTCTGATTGTAGCATGGAGATGGTGGAGACAGGTACTGGACACTGATTCCAGCATGGAGATGCAGGAGTCGGGCACTGGACACTCTGATTCCAGCATGGAGAGGTGGGAATCAGGCCCTGGACACTCTGATTCCAGCATGGAGATGCGGGAGTCGGGCACTGGACACTCTGATTCCAGCATGGAGATGTGGAAGTCGGGCCCTGGACACTCTGATTCTAGCATGGAAAGGTGGGAGTCAGGCACTTGACACTCTGATTCCAGCATGGAGATGCGGGAGTCGGGCACTGGACACTCTGATTCCAGCATGGATATGCGTGAATCAGGCACTGTACACTCTGATTGCAGCATGGAGATGCAGGAGTCGGGCACTGTACACTCTGATTGCAGCATGGAGATGCAGGAGTCGGGCACTGGACACTATGATTCCAGCATGGAGATGCAGGAGTCGGGCACTATACACTCTGATTGCAGCATGGAGATGCAGGAGTCGGGCACTGTACACTCTGATTGCAGCATGGAGATGTAGGAGTCGGGCACTGGACACTATGATTCCAGCATGGAGATGCGGGAGTCGGGCACTGGACACTCTGATTCCAGCATGGATATGCATGAATCAGGCACTGTACACTCTGATTGCAGCATGGAGATGCAGGAGTCGGGCAATGGACACTATGATTGCAGCATGGAGATGCAGGAGTCGGGCACAGGACACTCTGATTCCAGCATGGATATGCGTGAATCAGGCACTGTACACACTGATTGCAGCATGGAGATGCAGGAGTCGGGCACTGGACACTATGATTCCAGCATGGAGATGCAGGAGTCGGGCACTGTACACTCTGATTGCAGCATGGAGATGCAGGAGTCGGGCACTGGACACTATTTTTCCAGCATGGAGATGCAGGAGTCGGGCATTGTACACTCTGATTGCAGCATGGAGATGCAGGAGTCGGGCACTGGACACTCTGATTCCAGCATGGAGATGCGGGAGTCTGGCACTGGACACTATGATTCCAGCATGGAGATGTGGGACTGGGCACTGGACACTCTGATTCCAGCATGGAGATGCGGGAGTCAGGCCCTGGACACTCTGATTCCAGCATGGAGATGCAGGAGCTGGGCACCGGACACTCTGATTCCAGCATGGATATGCGTGAATCAGGCACTGTACACTCTGATTCCAGCATGGAGATGCAGGAGTCGGGCACTGGACACTATGATTCCAGCATGGAGATGCAGGAGTGGGGCCCTGGACACTCTGATTCCAGCATGGAGATGCAGGAGTCAGGTGGACACTATGATTCCAGCATGGAGATGCAGGAGTCAAGCCCTGGACACTCTGATTCCAGTATGGAGATGCAGGAGTCGGGCACTGGACACTATGATTCCAGCATGGAGATGCGGGAGTCGGGCACTGGACACTATGATTCCAGCATGGAGATGCAGGAGTCGGGCACTGGACACTCTGATTCCAGCATGGTGAGGTGGGAGTCAGGCCCTGGACACTCTGATTCCAGCATGGAGATGCGGGAGTCGGGCACTGGACACTCTGATTACAGCATGGAGATGTGGGAGTCGGGCCCTGGACACTCTGATTCCAGCATGGAGTGGTGGGAGTGAGGCACTTGACACTCTGATTCCAGCATGGAGATGCGGGAGTCGGGCAATGGACACTCTGATTCCAGCATGGATATGCGTGAATCAGGCACTGTACACTCTGATTGCAGCATGGAGATGCAGGAGTCGGGCACTGTACACTCTGATTGCAGTATGGAGATGCAGGAGTCGGGCACTGTACACTATGATTCCAGCATGGAGATGCGGGAGTCGGGCACTGGACACTCTGATTCCCGCATGGATATGCGTGAATCAGGCACTGTACACTCTGATTGCAGCATGGAGATGCAGGAGTCGGGCACTGGACACTATGATTCCAGCATGGAGATGCAGGAGTCGGGCACTGGACACTATGATTGCAGCATGGAGATGCAGGAGTCGGGCACTGGACACTCTGATTCCAGCATGGATATGCGTGAATCAGGCACTGTACACTCTGATTGCAGCATGGAGATGCAGGAGTCGGGCACTGGACACTATGATTCGGGCACTGTACACTCTGATTGCAGCATGGAGAGGCAGGAGTCGGGCACTGGACACTATGATTCCAGCATGGAGATGCGGGAGTCGGGCACTGTACACTCTGATTGCAGCATGGAGATGCAAGAGTCGGGCACTGGACAGTATGATTCCAGCATGGAGATGCAGGAGTCGGGCACTGGACACTATGATTCCAGCATGTAGATGCAGGAGTCGGGCACTGAACACTATGATTCCAGCATGGAGATGCAGGAGTCGGGCACTGGACACTATGATTGCAGCATGGAGATGCAGGAGTCGGGCACTGGACACTATGATTCCAGCATGGAGATGCAGGAGTCGGGCACTGGACACCCTGATTCCAGCATGGAGAGGTGGGAGTCAGGCCCTGGACACTCTGATTCCAGCATGGAGATGCGGGAGTCGGGCACTGGACACTCTGATTCCAGCATGGAGATGTGGGAGTCGGGCCCTGGACACTCTGATTCCAGCATGGAGAGGTGGGAGTCAGGCACTGTACACTCTGATTGCAGCATGGAGATGCAGGAGTCGGGCACTGGACACTATGATTCCAGCATGGAGATGCAGGAGTCGGGCACTGGACACTATGATTGCAGCATGGAGATGCAGGAGTCGGGCACTGGACACTCTGATTCCAGCATGGATATGCGTGAATCAGGCACTGTACACTCTGATTGCAGCATGGAGATGCAGGAGCCGGGCACTGGACACTATGATTCGGGCACTGTACACTCTGATTGCAGCATGGAGAGGCAGGAGTCGGGCACTGGACACTATGATTCCAGCATGGAGATGCGGGAGTCGGGCACTGTACACTCTGATTGCAGCATGGAGATGCAGGAGTCGGGCACTGGACACTATGATTCCAGCATGGAGATGCAGGAGTCGGGCACTGGACACTATGATTCCAGCATGTAGATGCAGGAGTCGGGCACTGGACACTATGATTGCAGCATGGAGATGCAGGAGTCGGGCACTGGACACTATGATTCCAGCATGGAGATGCAGGAGTCGGGCAATGGACACTCTGATTCCAGCATGGAGAGGTGGGAGTCAGGCCCTGGACACTCTGATTCCAGCATGGTGATGCGGGAGTCGGGCACTGGACACTCTGATTCCAGCATGGAGATGTTGGAGTCGGACCCTGGACACTCTGATTCCAGCATGGAGAGGTGGGAGTCAGGCACTTGACACTCTGATTCCAGCATGGAGATGCGGGAGTCGGACACTGGACACTCTGATTCCAACATGGATATGCGTGAATCAGGCACTGTACACTCTGATTGCAGCACGGAGATGCAGGAGTCGGGCACTGGACACTATGATTCCAGCATGGAGATGCAGGAGTCGGGCACTGTACACTCTGATTGCAGCATGGAGATGCAGGAGTCAGGCACTGGACACTATGATTCCAGCATGGAGATGCGGGAGTCGGGCACTGTACACTCTGATTGCAGCATGGAGATGCAGGAGTCGGGCACTGGACACTATGATTTCAGCATGGAGATGCAGGAGTTGGGCACTGTCCACTCTGATTGCAGCATGGAGATGCAGGAGTCGGGCACTGTACACTCTGATTGCAGCATGGAGATGCAGGAGCCGGGCACTGGACACTATGATTCCAGCATGGAGATGCAGGAGTCGGGCACTGGACACTCTGATTCCAGCATGGATATGCGTGAATCAGGCACTGTACACTCTGATTGCAGCATGGAGATGCAGGAGTCGGGCACTGGACACTATGATTCCAGCATGGAGATGCAGGAGTCGGGCACTGGACACTATGATTGCAGCATGGAGATGCAGGAGTCGGGCACTGGACACTCTGATTCCAGCATGGATATGCGTGAATCAGGCACTGTACACTCTGATTGCAGCATGGAGATGCAGGAGTCGGGCACTGGACACTATGATTCGGGCACTGTACACTCTGATTGCAGCATGGAGAGGCAGGAGTCGGGCACTGGACACTATGATTCCAGCATGGAGATGCGGGAGTCGGGCACTGTACACTCTGATTGCAGCATGGAGATGCAAGAGTCGGGCACTGGACAGTATGATTCCAGCATGGAGATGCAGGAGTCGGGCACTGGACACTATGATTCCAGCATGTAGATGCAGGAGTCGGGCACTGAACACTATGATTCCAGCATGGAGATGCAGGAGTCGGGCACTGGACACTATGATTGCAGCATGGAGATGCAGGAGTCGGGCACTGGACACTATGATTCCAGCATGGAGATGCAGGAGTCGGGCACTGGACACCCTGATTCCAGCATGGAGAGGTGGGAGTCAGGCCCTGGACACTCTGATTCCAGCATGGAGATGCGGGAGTCGGGCACTGGACACTCTGATTCCAGCATGGAGATGTGGGAGTCGGGCCCTGGACACTCTGATTCCAGCATGGAGAGGTGGGAGTCAGGCACTGTACACTCTGATTGCAGCATGGAGATGCAGGAGTCGGGCACTGGACACTATGATTCCAGCATGGAGATGCAGGAGTCGGGCACTGGACACTATGATTGCAGCATGGAGATGCAGGAGTCGGGCACTGGACACTCTGATTCCAGCATGGATATGCGTGAATCAGGCACTGTACACTCTGATTGCAGCATGGAGATGCAGGAGCCGGGCACTGGACACTATGATTCGGGCACTGTACACTCTGATTGCAGCATGGAGAGGCAGGAGTCGGGCACTGGACACTATGATTCCAGCATGGAGATGCGGGAGTCGGGCACTGTACACTCTGATTGCAGCATGGAGATGCAGGAGTCGGGCACTGGACACTATGATTCCAGCATGGAGATGCAGGAGTCGGGCACTGGACACTATGATTCCAGCATGTAGATGCAGGAGTCGGGCACTGGACACTATGATTGCAGCATGGAGATGCAGGAGTCGGGCACTGGACACTATGATTCCAGCATGGAGATGCAGGAGTCGGGCAATGGACACTCTGATTCCAGCATGGAGAGGTGGGAGTCAGGCCCTGGACACTCTGATTCCAGCATGGTGATGCGGGAGTCGGGCACTGGACACTCTGATTCCAGCATGGAGATGTTGGAGTCGGACCCTGGACACTCTGATTCCAGCATGGAGAGGTGGGAGTCAGGCACTTGACACTCTGATTCCAGCATGGAGATGCGGGAGTCGGACACTGGACACTCTGATTCCAACATGGATATGCGTGAATCAGGCACTGTACACTCTGATTGCAGCACGGAGATGCAGGAGTCGGGCACTGGACACTATGATTCCAGCATGGAGATGCAGGAGTCGGGCACTGTACACTCTGATTGCAGCATGGAGATGCAGGAGTCAGGCACTGGACACTATGATTCCAGCATGGAGATGCGGGAGTCGGGCACTGTACACTCTGATTGCAGCATGGAGATGCAGGAGTCGGGCACTGGACACTATGATTTCAGCATGGAGATGCAGGAGTTGGGCACTGTCCACTCTGATTGCAGCATGGAGATGCAGGAGTCGGGCACTGTACACTCTGATTGCAGCATGGAGATGCAGGAGCCGGGCACTGGACACTATGATTCCAGCATGGAGATGCAGGAGTCGGGCACTGGACACTCTGATTCCAGCATGGATATGCGTGAATCAGGCACTGTACACTCTGATTGCAGCATGGAGATGCAGGAGTCGGGCACTGTACACTCTGATTGCAGCATGGAGATGCAGGAGTCGGGCACTGGACACTATGATTCCAGCATGGAGATGCGGGAGTCGGGCACTGGACATTCTAATTCCAGCATGGATATGCGTGAATCAGGCACTGTACACTCTGATTGCAGCATGGAGATGCAGGAGTCGGGCACTGGACACCATGATTCCAGCATGGAGATGCGGAAGTCGGGCATTGGACACTCTGATTCCAGCATGGATATGCGTGAATCAGGCACTGTACACTCTGATTGCAGCATGGAGATGCAGGAGTCGGGCAATGGACACTATGATTCCAGCATGGAGATGCAGGAGTCGGGCACTGGACACTATGATTGCAGCATGGAGATGCAGTAGTCGGGCACTGGACACTCTGATTCCAGCATGGATATGCGTGAATCAGGCACTGTACACTCTGATTGCAGCATGGAGATGCAGGAGTCGGGCACTGGACACTATGATTCCAGCATGGAGATGCAGGAGTCGGGCACTGTACACTCTGATTGCAGCATGGAGATGCAGGAGTCGGGCACTGGACACTATGATTCCAGCATGGAGATGCGGGAGTCGGGCACTGTACACTCTGATTGCAGCATGGAGATGCAGGAGTCGGGCACTGGACACTATGATTCCAGCATGGAGATGCAGGAGTAGGGCACTGTACACTCTGATTGCTGCATGGAGATGCAGGAGTCGGGCACTGTACACTCTGATTGCAGCATGGAGATGCAGGAGTCGGGCACTGGACACTATGATTCCAGCATGGAGATGCGGGAGTCGGGCACTGTACACTCTGATTGCAGCATGGAGATGCAGGAGTCGGGCACTGGACACTATGATTCCAGCATGGAGATGCAGGAGTTGGGCACTGTACACTCTGATTGCAGCATGGAGATGCAGGAGTCGGGCACTGTACACTCTGAATGCAGCATGGAAATGCAGGAGTCGGGCACTGGACACTATGATTCCAGCATGGAGATGCGGGAGTCGGGCACTGGACACTCTGATTCCAGCATGGATATGCGTGAATCAGGCACTGTACACTCTGATTGCAGCATGGAGATGCAGGATTCGGGCACTGGACACTATGATTCCAGCATGGAGATGCGGGAGTCGGGCACTGTACACTCTGATTGCAGCATGGAGATGCAGGAGTCGGGCACTGGACACTATGACTCCAGCATGGAGATGCGGGAGTCGGGCACTGGACACTCTGATTCCAGCATGGATATGCGTGAATCAGGCACTATACACTGATTGCAGCATGGAGATGCAGGAGTCGGGCACTGGACACTATGATTCCAGCATGGAGATGCGGGAGTCGGGCACTGGACACTCTGATTCCAGCATGGATATGCATGAATCAGGCAGTGTACACTCTGATTGCAGCATGGAGATGCAGGAGTCGGGCACTGGACACTATGATTCCAGCCTGGAGATGCGGGAGTCAGGCACTCTACACTCTGATTGCAGCATGGAGATGCAGGAGTCGGGCACTGTACACTCTGATTGCAGCATGGAGATGCAGGAGTCGGGCACTGGACACTATGATTCCAGCATGGAGATGCGGGAGTCGGGCACTGGACACTCTGATTCCAGCATGGATATGCGTGAATCAGGCACTATACACTGATTGCAGCATGGAGATGCAGGAGTCGGGCACTGGACACTATGATTCCAGCATGGAGATGCGGGAGTCGGGCACTGGACACTCTGATTCCAGCATGGATATGCATGAATCAGGCAGTGTACACTCTGATTGCAGCATGGAGATGCAGGAGTCGGGCACTGGACACTATGATTCCAGCATGGAGATGCGGGAGTCAGGCACTCTACACTCTGATTGCAGCATGGAGATGCAGGAGTCGGGCACTGTACACTCTGATTGCAGCATGGAGATGCAGGAGTCGGGCACTGGACACTATGATTCCAGCATGGAGATGCGGGAGTCGGGCACTGGACATTCTAATTCCAGCATGGATATGCGTGAATCAGGCACTGTACACTCTGATTGCAGCATGGAGATGCAGGAGTCGGGCACTGGACACCATGATTCCAGCATGGAGATGCAGAAGTCGGGCATTGGACACTCTGATTTCAGCATGGATATGCGTGAATCAGGCACTGTACACTCTGATTGCAGCATGGAGATGCAGGAGTCGGGCAATGGACACTATGATTCCAGCATGGAGATGCGTGAATCAGGCACTGTACACTGATTGCAGCATGGAGATGCAGGAGTCGGGCACTGGACACTATGATTCCAGCATGGAGATGCGGGAGTCGGGCACTGGACACTCTGCTTCCAGCATGGATATGCGTGAATCAGGCAGTGTACACTCTGATTGCAGCATGGAGATGCAGGAGTCGGGCACTGGACACTATGATTCCAGCATGGAGATGCGGGAGTCAGGCACTCTACACTCTGATTGCAGCATGGAGATGCAGGAGTCGGGCACTGTACACTCTGATTGCAGCATGGAGATGCAGGAGTCGGGCACTGGACACTATGATTCCAGCATGGAGATGCGGGAGTCGGGCACTGGACATTCTAATTCCAGCATGGATATGCGTGAATCAGGCACTGTACACTCTGATTGCAGCATGGAGATGCAGGAGTCGGGCACTGGACACCATGATTCCAGCATGGAGATGCGGAAGTCGGGCATTGGACACTCTGATTCCAGCATGGATATGCGTGAATCAGGCACTGTACACTCTGATTGCAGCATGGAGATGCAGGAGTCGGGCAATGGACACTATGATTCCAGCATGGAGATGCAGGAGTCGGGCACTGGACACTATGATTGCAGCATGGAGATGCAGGAGTCGGGCACTGGACACTATGATTCCAGCATGGAGATGCAGGAGTCGGGCACTGTACACTCTGATTGCAGTATGGAGATGCAGGAGTCGGGCACTGGACACTATGATTCCAGCATGGAGATGCGGGAGTCGGGCACTGTACACTCTGATTGCAGCATGGAGATGCAGGAGTCGGGCACTGGACACTATGATTCCAGCATGGAGATGCAGGAGTCGGGCACTGTACACTCGGATTGCTGCATGGAGATGCAGGAGTCGGGCACTGTACACTCTGATTGCAGCATGGAGATGCAGGAGTCGGGCACTGGACACTATGATTCCAGCATGGAGATGCGGGAGTCGGGCACTGTACACTCTGATTGCAGCATGGAGATGCAGGAGTCGGGCACTGGACACTATGATTCCAGCATGGAGATGCAGGAGTTGGGCACTGTACACTCTGATTGCAGCATGGAGATGCAGGAGTCGGGCACTGTACACTCTGATTGCAGCATGGAGATGCAGGAGTCGGGCACTGGACACTATGATTCCAGCATGGAGATGCGGGAGTCGGGCACTGGACACTCTGATTCCAGCATGGATATGCGTGAATCAGGCACTGTACACTCTGATTGCAGCATGGAGATGCAGGAGTCGGGCACTGGACACTATGATTCCAGCATGGAGATGCGGGAGTCGGGCACTGTACACTCTGATTGCAGCATGGAGATGCAGGAGTCGGGCACTGGACACTATGATTCCAGCATGGAGATGCGGGAGTCGGGCACTGGACACTCTGATTCCAGCATGGATATGCGTGAATCAGGCACTATACACTGATTGCAGCATGGAGATGCAGGAGTCGGGCACTGGACACTATGATTCCAGCATGGAGATGCGGGAGTCGGGCACTGGACACTCTGATTCCAGCATGGATATGCATGAATCAGGCAGTGTACACTCTGATTGCAGCATGGAGATGCAGGAGTCGGGCACTGGACACTATGATTCCAGCATGGAGATGCGGGAGTCAGGCACTCTACACTCTGATTGCAGCATGGAGATGCAGGAGTCGGGCACTGTACACTATGATTCCAGCATGGAGATGCGTGAATCAGGCACTGTACACTGATTGCAGCATGGAGATGCAGGAGTCGGGCACTGGACACTATGATTCCAGCATGGAGATGCGCGAGTCGGGCACTGGACACTCTGATTCCAGCATGGATATGCGTGAATCAGGCTGTGTACACTCTGATTGCAGCATGGAGATGCAGGAGTCGGGCACTGGACACTATGATTCCAGCATGGAGATGCGGGAGTCAAGCACTCTACACTCTGATTGCAGCATGGAGATGCAGGAGTCGGGCACTGTACACTCTGATTGCAGCATGGAGATGCAGGAGTCGGGCACTGGACACTATGATTCCAGCATGGAGATGCGGGAGTCGGGCACTGGACATTCTAATTCCAGCATGGATATGCGTGAATCAGGCACTGTACACTCTGATTGCAGCATGGAGATGCAGGAGTCGGGCACTGGACACCATGATTCCAGCATGGAGATGCGGAAGTCGGGCATTGGACACCCTGATTCCAGCATGGATATGCGTGAATCAGGCACTGTACACTCTGATTGCAGCATGGAGATGCAGGAGTCGGGCACTGGACACTATGATTCCAGCATGGAGATGCAGTAGTCGGGCACTGGACACTCTGATTCCAGCATGGATATGCGTGAATCAGGCACTGTACACTCTGATTGCAGCATGGAGATGCAGGAGTCGGGCACTGGACACCATGATTCCAGCATGGAGATGCGGAAGTCGGGCATTGGACACCCTGATTCCAGCATGGATATGCGTGAATCAGGCACTGTACACTCTGATTGCAGCATGGAGATGCGGGAGTCGGGCACTGGACACTATGATTCCAGCATGGAGATGCGGGAGTCGGGCACTGTACATTCTGATTGCAGCATGGAGATGCGGGAGTCGGGCACTGGACACTCTGATTCCAGCATGGAGATGCGGGAGTCGGGCACTGTACACTCTGATTGCAGCATGGAGATGTGGGAGTCGGGCACTGGACACTCTGATTGCAGCATGGAGATGCGGGAGTCGGGCACTGGACACTCTGATTCCAGCATGGAGATGCAGGAGTCGGGCACTGGACACCCTGATTCCAGCATGGATATGCGTGAATCAGGCACTGTACACTCTGATTGCAGCATGGAGATGCAGGAGTCGGGCACTGGACACTATGATTGCAGCATGGAGATGCAGGAGTCGGGCACTGGACACTATGATTCCAGCATGGAGATGCGGGAGTCGGGCACTGTACACTCTGATTGCAGCATGGAGATGCGGGAGTCGGGCACTGGACACTATGATTCCAGCATGGAGATGCGGGAGTCGGGCACTGTACATTCTGATTGCAGCATGGAGATGCGGGAGTCGGGCACTGGACACTCTGATTCCAGCATGGAGATGCGGGAGTCGGGCACTGTACACTCTGATTGCAGCATGGAGATGTGGGAGTCGGGCACTGGACACTCTGATTGCAGCATGGAGATGCGGGAGTCGGGCACTGGACACTCTGATTCCAGCATGGAGATGCAGGAGTCGGGCACTGGACACTATGATTCCAGCATGGAGATGCGGGAGTCGGGCACTGTACACTCTGATTGCAGCATGGAGATGCAGGAGTCGGGCACTGGACACTATGATTCCAGCATGGAGATGCGGGAGTCGGGCACTGTACACTCTGATTGCAGCATGGAGATGCAGGAGTCGGGCACTGGACACTATGATTCCAGCATGGAGATGCGGGAGTCGGGCACTGTACACTCTGATTGCAGCATGGAGATGCAGGAGTCGGGCACTGGACACTATGATTCCAGCATAGAGATACAGGAGTCAGGCACTGGACACTCTGATTCCAGCATAGCGATGTGGGATGTGTAGCCTGGAGCTGCAGCCCAGTGGATCTAAGCACTCATCACAGTCTGGTGATGACATATTACCAAGGCTCGGGGGTTTTTGTTTTTATTGATTTATACACATGAATTCTGACTTAAATGAATCTGTTTATTGTTGCCATTAATGCGGAAAAAAACTAAAATCCATAGAAAGCCATCTGCTTTCCACCCCATGCTGTCAACCATACCTTATAGACCGTTGACTGTGAGCCTGAAAGCATGGTTAGACCAATGGCTGGGAGCCTTGCATGCTGGTTAGACCAATGACTGAGAGCCTGCCAGCATGGTTAGACCAATGACTGGGAGCCTTGCATGCTGGTTAGACCAATGACTGAGAGCCTGCCAGCATGGTTAGACCAATGACTGGGAGCCTGCCAGCGTGGTTAGACCAATAACTGGGAGCCTGCCAGCATGGTTAGACCAATGACTGGGAGCCTGCCAGCGTGGTTAGACCAATAACTGGGAGCCTGCCAGCCTGGTTAGACCAATGACTGGGAGCTTGCCAGCGTGGTTAGACCAATAACTGGGAGCCTGCCAGCATGGTTAGACCAATGACTGGGAGCCTGCCATGCTAATTAGACCAATGACTGGGAACCTGCCAGCATGGTTAGACCAATGACTGGGAGCCTTGCATGCTGGTTAGACCAATGACTGAGAGCCTGCCAGCATGGTTAGACCAATGACTGGGAGCCTGCCAGCGTGGTTAGACCAATAACTGGGAGCCTGCCAGCATGGTTAGACCAATGACTGGGAGCCTGCCAGCGTGGTTAGACCAATAACTGGGAGCCTGCCAGCCTGGTTAGACCAATGACTGGGAGCTTGCCAGCGTGGTTAGACCAATAACTGGGAGCCTGCCAGCATGGTTAGACCAATGACTGGGAGCCTGCCATGCTAATTAGACCAATGACTGGGAACCTGCCAGCATGGTTAGACCAATGACCGGGAGCCTGCCAGCATGGTTAGACCAATGACTGGGAGCCTGCCAGCATGGCTAGACCAATGACTGGGAGCCTGCCAGCGTGGTTAGACCAATGACTGGGAGCCTGCCAGCATGGTTAAACCAATGACTGGGAGCCTGCCAGCATGGCTAGACCAATGACTGGGAGCCTGCCAGCATGGCTAGACCAATGACTGGGAGCCTGCCAGCATGGTTAGACCAATGACTGGGAGCCTGTCTGCATGGTTAAACCATTGACTGGGAGCCTGCCAGCATGGTTACACCAATGTCTGGGAGCCTGCCAGCATGGCTAGACCAATGACTGGGAGCCTGCCAGCATGGCTAGACCAATGACTGGGAGCCTGCCAGCATGGTTACACCAATGTCTGGGAGCCTGCCAGCATGGTTAGACCAATGACTGGGAGCTTGCCAGCATGGCTAGACCACGCCTGGGAGCCTGCCAGCATGTCTAGACCACGCCTGAGAGCCTGCCAGCATGGCTACTGAACTAAAAGGAGGTGATTTCCGCTTAAAGTTGTTCACATTGCTGTAGACATGTGACAGCAACACATACAGGATTTGTTCGTTTTAAGGTGAACACGGTGCCCTGCTTGATGTGCAGGAAGACAGCTCAATGTATGCCCCATAGGCAGTCGGTCCTATCGCGTTCCCGCCCTGGCACAATTGCAGAAGCCCCTTCAAGACGAGTTTCTGCAGGGCTCCACCTCTGTGGGTAAGATTGGCTATCTCTTCCTAGAAAAAAGCCTGCTTGCCCACTTGGCTGCATTTCGTGATGGGCTTCTGTTGTCACCCGAAACAAAAACTCCTGATGCCCACCCCAGGATCACCTATGACATCACACACGGTGCCCATTCTCTAAAAATTAAGAAACTAATCTCTAAATACTGGCCCCTGATTCGCCTCTGCCTGCAGGACGAGCCAATCCCCAGATTCGCTTTCAAGCGCGGTAAGAACCTAAGGGACCACCTCGTACACTCCGGATTTGTCAAACCTGCACCCAGAGTGGGCCTTTGGAATTTGAGAAGTGCTGTGGGCCATTTTGCATGTGGCAATTGCACAGCGTGTAAATTCACAAGGAAAACCAAAGAGTTTGTGGTCAATGGTAAACCATAGACCCTCCGTAATCTGACAAATTGCAAAAGCAAGCAAGTGGTGTACGTCATTGAGTGCCCCTGTGGCCTCAGGTATGTGGGTCAGACAATGCGTGCTGCCCACAATAGAATCTGTGAACAGCGTTCTAGGATTCGATGCAAGACCATTAGTGCACCACTGGTTAGTCATTACTTAGAATTCCATCATTCAGTCGATAACATTACTTGGTGGATCGTTGACATTGTTGTCCACTCTTCTAATGCCCTTACGAGCCTCTTATCCAAAGAAGCCAGATGGATCCATCGCCTTGACACTTTTCGCAATGGCCTCAATGTGGAATTCATACCTCCTGTATGACTCATATCGGGGCCACCTGGGATTCCACATGGGCCCTTATGTTTATGGACCTGCTTTTTTGACTCCTCTATTTCCTCTCTGAAGCTTACCTGCCTTGACATGGCCGGTTGATTCCTGCACTCACTTTTGAGTTGTCAGCTTGACATCCTGGTTCTCCCCTTTTTTTTTTGCGCCCCGCCCTTTGTCCAGCCTGGCGGATTGCAGTTCACTTTCAAGGCGCATGCATCTAATGACTTTTCTTTTTCTGACGCGGCAGTGCTTTTTCCTGCTGCGCCCTTGCCCCTTCGGATCTATTCCCCTTCCACCAATCCAAAAAAAAAACTCCTCTGCCCCCTGTGGGTCTTTTTCCTGCATACCTCTGGCACTCCTTTCCCCCTGCTTCCCCTTCTCCCCTTCCCCCCCACCCTCCTTTTCAATTAATTAGCCAAGGTCTTTCTAAGGTACCGGTTTTCAGCAACACGGCTTATATTCCGCTCAGGGCTTTGTTTATCTTTGAGGCTGTTGCCCCGCCTCCCCTCCCATTGGCTCTCCAGCCTGTGCAATCTCTCCGTTCCCAGCGCCTTGCGCCGGGCGCCTGACACACCCCTGCCTCTCTGGCCTGGAACGTGGTTGCCGTGACAACCCTCCCGCGACGTGCAAGCCGGCTTTAATCAGCCCAAGCTTCTTGTCTCGCGAAGGTCTCACGGCAACCCCTTTTCCTTGCAGCATGACGCAGCATTCTCTCCTCGTCGACTCCCACTGCGTGAGCTCTGCTGTATGAGCCACCACCACGCCCACTGGTAAGCTTCTTGTCACATGCCTAATCTTCAGGCGTTTCGCTTTGGAGACTCGGTCAGCTGCTGACTTACCCCGGTGCCTAACCCTTGATGGCACCGTAATGTGTTGCCATCCATTCTGCCTCTCATTTTCGTTTTGGTTGGTGTGCTCTCTCCCACAGCACCCCTGTGCCGCTGGACTTGGCCCACTTCTACCATGACGGCGGACAATCTAATCCAGTCCCATTGACCGGCCCCACTTGGAGTGTTACTAATAAGGTACTCCTCGTTTTCTTTTCAAATCCTTTTTTTTTTCCCCTTCTTTCTCGCACACCTCATATTTTCTTTCAAACTCACCCCCCCGTGGTGTGCTTTTACTCTATTTTTTCTCCCTCAAATGAGTACTCAATCCACCTAGCCTGTGGTGCTGGCATTTTGCCGCGCTTCTGTCTGTGCACGGGTTTGTGTGCATTCTAAATCCACGTAGACATTGTGTCTGTCGTCTCCTAGCTAAGCTTCACTCGAGGACTTTTTTACCACATTAGCCTTTTCCTTCTGTTACTCTGTACTTAACCACACTCTCTGGTGTTCATGTTCAACAGTCTTAATCTGGTCCTGAGTGTAGGCTCCCGGATAACACCTACTGATGTGTGCTTGTATCAATGGCCCTACAATCCTGGAGCCTGCCTTTTCTGTCCATTTTTGTTTTCACAGCTGCTGTACTTTTCCACAGCAAGTTTAGAACCCTGACCCAGGTTCTCTCTCTTTTCTAATCTGGCTGAATCGTTGTACAGTGCAAGAACCCTAATACACTGGGAAAGTAGCCTCTACGGACTCCAACCTGTTCCTTAAATTTGTACTGGGTGAATGATCCGTATATCTAGGACAGCAACCCCAAAACCCTGATATTCCTTTGAAGTTGCCTTAATAGAAGTTTGTGTTCATAACCAATGTCCCCTGTATTTCTGCCCCCTTTAGGGTGATACTACTAAATCACTTCAATCCTGCCCTGAGGAAGGCCTCTACTATTGATGCCAGTCTGGCACGCCGAAACATGATATCCATGTGTGTTGTTCCCTCCGGGAACGAGTCTATGATTTTTTCATACACGTTGGCAGACAACCATGCAAATTTAGCTAATTGAATACTCCCTCTCTATACCTACCACAGTAATTTTAATTCACCCTGTTAGCCTATATGTTGTAGAAACAATTGGTATCCTGCAAGGATTGTACTATCTCTCTAAGTGTTCCCCAACAATCCACTTTGTTATTTGATGAACATGTTGCTCTTTTGCATTTTATGCATATATGATGAATGTTATGTTTTACGTCTTTCTTCGTTTTTTTCAATTGCTTTATTTAATCTTTGTAAAAAATTTGGAATAACTAAATACTGTGCTCTTAACAATAAATCTATTGCCAGTACTCTCTAGATTTCTTCTTTGGTTTACTCTTAGTGACTTTTTTTGCAAGCATCATCCTTGAATTATTATGGAGATTTGACTTTAATACTCGACAGAATTTAGGACTGTCCACAGCGTGAGTACCCTTTTGTCGGTTCTGTTTAAGCAGGGCTCCTGTTGTCTGCCCGCTTGTGCATTTAGGTTTATTGGGTGGAGGAGCACACGCAGGACCCTACACCTTAAGTGCTAAGGGTGTGCACTTTAGTCTTGAATTAAAGAGGACATCCTTGTAAGCTGAGCCCACTCCTGCACTCAGCAGAATAAACAATGCGCGTGCCAACTTGAGTGTTTTAGTGCTAACACTCAATTGAAAACCTTTTGCATTGTAAATTCCATGTCGCAGCCACTTCTTTCTTACTCTGGGCTATTTACGTTGCACGCAGGTTTTAAATATAATGGCCCTCATATTAATAAAAATCGTAATTTGACTGCAACGTAAACGGCGCCCGGGCACCACATTTTCATCATTCAAGTGAGTAAACGCTGCATGGCATGCTCACGTGCCACTGATGTCAGGCAAAGTTTACTTTTAATTGTGAGCACCTCTTGCCATGCTCGCATGGATAGTGGCACCCACATTTACAGTTAAACCAAACCCTCCATGACCTGGAGGGTTAAATGTAATTGTACCCGCCCCCTGCCATGCTCGCATGGCATGCATTGTTTACAATGGACCCCTATGGGGGTCTGCCTGCTTTATGCCAGTGCATAAAGCTGGTGCATCCTGTATAGATTGCCAGCATTTGCGTCAACATGAATATCCATGTCGGCGTTGACACTCGGGCAATTGTAAGGCGGAGAGGAAGGGCGATGGTGGAAGTTGCATTCCGCCCCTCCTCTCCGGCATACAAATGATTTCACCCGTTTTCTTTCTAAGGAAAAACAGAGGAGAATTTGGAAATAAAAAAAGGAATCCCAGCTTCCCCATATACCTCAAAAGTCGCAGGAACTCTTGGGCACATCTGAAGGGCATCACTCATCCCCAACATGACTTAATCTAATACCCCCACCCCACCAGCAATGTCCTCTGTTTAAGTACTGCCAGCCAATAAGGGAAGCTCTCGTCCCATTTTCTTCTGATATAAACACTGAGAAGTTTACATTCATGGTAGCGTTCACTATCACTCAACCTTATGTTTTTGATTCACTACATGTTGTGAGATAGATCTGTGTGTTTCTGTCTCCCTTTTTCATCTCACCGACCACAGTCTGGTTGCCACCCTGAGCAGGGTCACAATTCACTTCTACACAAACAAGACTCAGCGCTTTAAGACTTCTACGGTGGTGATGTGCCCAGTATAACATTCAAATAGCGTGTCACCAAAATGTTGGGATCTTGGGAACATTGTCATATCTGCCGGCGCCTCACTCTACCTATTTGACAAAATTGTGAACTCCTGTAACATTGACCACTGTAAAAGGGAAGTGAAGCTCAAATAGATTGGATTCCTCACAGGCTTGCTTATGCAGAGAACGGTTTGTAATCAGACCTTTGGGTTTACTGAGTAGGGTGGCCAACTGTCCCGGATTTCGCTGGATTGTCCCGCAATTAGTGACTCTGTCCCGCGGTTTGCAGAGTGGTTGTGCAGGACGCAGGTTTGTCCCGACTTGCGTTGGGACAACCTGCCTCCAGCACAGCCACTCTGCAAACTGAAGTGGCCATGGACACAGCATGGCGCTGCCGCTTGCTGCTTTTTTTCCCCCGGCGGCTCTGCAGCCCTGGCTCCTTTAGAGCCTGCAGGTCGAGCTGTAACGATCTGACACCTGGCTTCATTGAAATGCTAATGCTTTGTTCCTGGGGTCATAATGGTCATGTTTGCAGTTAAAAAACGTGACCATCACCTCCCAAGGACAAAACATTTGCATTTCAATTAAGCCAGGAATTAAGAGCCATTAAAAAAATGTAAATTAAAAAAGGGGCGGGTCAAACGTGAATGACGTTGTGACATCATCACCACCTTGTGGGCAAGGTCCCGTGAAAGACTAGCAAAGAGTTGGCCACCCTATTACTGAGCGAAGGGCAAGAGTTCTAAACTCACACTGTTAGTCAGTCTTTCGTTTCTTATTTCTGTAAGCAACTGTCTATTGGAGAAGAAAAGTGAGCTTGGCTTCCCCTGCACGAGGCCAACTCAGTCAAGCACTGGTTTAATTTGAACAAATGTAGAAGTAGTCTAGTTGCAACTTGTTTTTGAAGCGTGGCTATATCCAGATAAAACGTCCCCAAAAAACCTGGATAAAGACCAACTGAAACCAGGGGAGTCAATTAGGGGTTGCCAGGGGTTGCAATTGCGACCCCTGAGGTCTCCTTTGCTACCCCTGTTGTCTACCTTGCTACCCCTTAACATGTTTTTTTATTTATTTTTTAAAGCAACCAGAGTGGCTAGCTTTCATGTTCAGAAATCTTAATAAATAAATAAATAAATAACAGGGGTTCCATAAGTCTAACACTTTCAGTAGTGACCCTAAATAAGAAACACTAGGAATACCAAATAATGTGTCTTTCTGGAATTCTATACAATAATTGCTAGACTAATTAAAGGTTTATTTCAGGCACACTTTAGGGGGTGAGTCACTGATTTAGTCTGTTCTTAAACACCTCAACTCAGCCTTTCATCCTTCTGAGGTCGGAAAATTAGTACCAACACAGGTTGAGTGATATTGTATGTATATTTTTTTCTATATAAAGCGCTTAAGTGTAAGTGCTATATAACAACACATCATTATCATTTGGCCATGCACGTCTGCTTGAATTCATAGTAATTTGGTAATATTGGCCTATACACACCAATCTTTACCATACATATGGCGATCCGTTCTTGTATTAAATTTATATCACATTATAGTGATATTGTAACCATATTCTTCGTAGTGTACTTAGGAACAATGCTATGTGATGACACTTCCTGCTTTGTCAAGGGGTTAAAGGTCGTGTTCCATCACTTCCTGTGATATCACTCTGGGGTGGGGTCAAATGACATCACTTCCTGTGATGTCATCAGAGGTCAAGGGTCATGTGATGTAACTTTCGATACCCCTGGCCTTTTGGTGAACTGACGTCCCTGACTGAAACGGTGATAAAATAAATATCATAAAAACCTGGGTACTGAATGTACACAAACAGCAACCAGCAGCGCATGCGCAGAGAGACTCGGCCACCGCCAGTCGAGAGGACCCTGGCTGCGGCCCCAGCTGCCTGCGACGTCCGCATTGCTCGGGATCACGTGACCCTCCGCCCTGAGAGCGCGCATCCTCCAGTCCACCAGGGATAAAGAGCTAATGGGGGCTGCCTCCAGTGCCCTTAGGCAGCCAGCAGAAAGGCAGCTGCCCTGAGGGCTGCGAGGCTTAAGGATTATCCTTTGATGCGCCGAAGGCATCAGTGGAAAGGAGCACTTGAAGAGCTAACAGCATAAAATGTGTGCCTGTCTCTCGCGCAGGCTGAGCGAAGGCGCTCACGGGCCGGGCGACTTCCATATTGAGGCTTTGCTATGCACGCCAATCTCCTGGCTACCGTGCGTGATTACCACAGTGGCGTCTCTGGGAATCAATGTTAGGGGGCGGGCGACACCAAGGGGCCAAAATAAAACAAGGGGGACGAGGTTGGGGGCACATCAAATGCCAGTCAGAAGGCCAAACTAGTGGTTTCAGTAAACATATATTTTACCAAGCTGGTTACAAAATGGGCAGTATGCAAGTTCAGAGTAGGTTTAAGACAATAACATTTTTGCCCCAAGTTCACATACACCCTAAAAATGTACCTCATTTTCAAGAGTTGCAAAAAAGCCCTATAAATACCAGAGTCCTGAGAACTGAATGGCTCTGTGTGGTTTGTAGAACTGACACTTTGGTATGATTTCTCTCTAGAAGGAAAAACCCACGATCATCTATTAGTTGACAGCGCTAGGACACAAGGAGAGCCCCTGGCAGAGCACAGTATGTGATAGAGCTAAAGATTTACAGAGCACAGTATGTGATAGAGCTTAAGATGTAGCTTAACACTGGGAGAGCCCTTCACAGAGCACAGCATGTGATAGGGCTAAAGATGTAGCTAGTACACGGGGAGAGCCCCTGGCAGAGCACAATATGTGATAGAGATAAAGATGTACAGAGCACAGTATGTGATAGAGCTAAAGATGTAGCTAGAACACGGGGAGAGCCCCTGGCAAGCACAGTATGTGATAGAGCTAAATATGTAGCTAGAACACTGGGAGGGCCCCTGGCAGAGCACATTATGTGATAGAGATAAAGATGTAGCTAGAAACTGGGAGAGCCCCTGGCAGAGCACAGTATGTGATAGAGCTATAGGTGTAGCTAAAACACCGGGAGAGCCGCTGGCAAATCACAATATGTGATAGAGCTCAAGATGTAGCTATGACACAGGGAGAACCCCTGGCAGAGCACAGTATGTGATAGAGCTAATGATGTAGCTGGAACACTGGGAGAGCCCCTGGCAGAGCACAGTATGTGATAGAGCTAAAGATGTAGCTAGAACACTGGGAGGGCCCCTGGCAGAGCACATTATGTGATAGAGATAAAGATGTAGCTAGAAACTGGGAGAGCCCCTGGCAGAGCACAATATGTGATAGAGCTAAAGATCTAGCTGGAACACTCGGAGAGCCCTGGCAGAGCACAGAGTGTGATAGAGATAAAGATGTAGCTAGAACACTGGGATGGCCCCTGGCAGAGCACAATATGTGACAGGGCTAAAAATGTAGCTAGAACACTGGGAGAGCCCTTCACAGCGCACAGTATGTCATAGAGCTAAAGATGTAGCTAGAACCTGTGAGAGCCCTTCACAGAGCACAGTATGTGATAGAGCTAAAGATGTAGCTAGAACACTGGGAGACCCCTTCACAGAGCACAGTATGTGATAGAGCTAAAGATGTAGCTAGAACACTGGGAGAGCCCTTCACAGAGCACAGTATGTGATAGAGCTAAAGATGTAGCTAGAACACTGGGAGAGCCCTTCACAGAGCACAGTATGTGATAGAGCTAAAGATGTAGCTAGAACACTGGGAGACCCCTTCACAGAGCACAGAGTGTGATAGAGCTAAAGATGTAGCTAGAACACTGGGAGACCCCTTCACAGAGCACAGTATGTGATAGAGCTAAAGATGTAGCTAGAACACTGGGAGACCCCTTCACAGAGCACAGAGAGTGATAGAGCTAAAGATGTAGCTAGAACACTGGGAGACCCCTTCACAGAGCACAGTATGTGATAGAGCTAGAGATGTAGCAGGCCGTGCAATGACTTTTCAGATGCTCCCCAATGCTCCTATGATTGAGATGGGGTGGCAGGCTTAAATCTTCTCTGTGTGTTATGGTCATTCTGTGTAATTAAAGCTGATAATAGATCAAAAGGTTGGGGAAGGGAGAGATTTTCTGGGGCTCATGAGGAGTCATATTAGCTGTGTTCTTATCCATCTTGGTGAGATGTTGTTACTGTTCTAGGCTCTATCTCTGATGGTATCAGTGCTTTATGGGTGATGGGGAAACAATGTTTGGGCAACTGGCTTGGGTTCCGATCTGCAAGGTGTTCTTGGTTCAAGTGTTGTGCACAGGTGTATGGTACATACAAGTACATTCGGGTCAGCCTCTATTTTATCCTGTTTGCAAGTGTGGTGTTCTGATCAGTCTTTGTGTCTAGCTAAGTGATGGCTATTATGTTGTTAAAATCTGAGTGGTCCATTCCTTGGGAGTTGCAGGACCATGCTGGTTTATCTGTGTGGTTCTGGTGAGTTTTACAACCGCACCCTGGGGTGCATAGAAGATAAAAAGTCTGCCTGGTCTGGCCTGTAGACGGTGTGATGCTAGCTTGTAGGTTGTGATCTGGTGAACAGCCAGGTCCTGACAGACTTTCTGGAGGCCGGGTGATGGTCATCTGTGCAAAGTTCATTGGGCATTGAGTTCCATGGTGGACAGGAAAGAAAGGAGGATCTCGAAGGTCCTCAATTCATCAACTTCTAAAGGACGAACCCACTGTGTTACACAATCCATACGAATATGCAGAAAGAAAGCTCTTTATTAGTGCTCTGTAAGGGATCAGATGATCAAGTGCTTACTTTCAGCACACTGCATTTGGTGTTCTTGACCAGTGATTGCAGTTTTAATTTCAGACTTCAGAGCCAGGATTATAAGTACCTGAATGTGCTTAGATGATGAGAAGGATTAGCATCACACACCTGGCGTGCCCTAGTTTAAGAGGTCTTACATTTTCCTGAGTTATACATGTAAGAGTCACCTGTTTGTAGTCATTATTGGAAAAACCGCAGCTAGTTGTGGGCAATGTGCATACAATTTAGGGACAGCATATGTTTAATGAGAAGACATCTCTCCTGGTTCAACCACTTAATAGTATGCACTCAGCAGAAGAATGTGTGCTTTTAACTAAAACAGACATCACTCCCCACTCATCCTCAAATAATATATAGTTAGAGATGGTGTTTGGAAGTATAGACATCACTCCCAGTTCATCCTCAAATAATATACAGCTAGTGATGGCGTTTAGCAGAATAGACATCGCTCCCAGTTCGGCTTCGTAAAATACACAGTTTAAAACAATACGTTTTTTTTTTTTAAATCAATTTTTATTAAGTTTTATCCATGTAGTACGACAGTACATAGCATGTGTAAGCATGAGTTAACAAAAAAACAATCGTAACACCCCACCCCCCCTCAACCTTCCTCCCCCCACCCCCTCTACAGTTCAAGATCTCGTTAGTTGCTTGTTGCTTGTTTGACGGACTTTCCTGAGACAGATGTATCGTTACACAATGCACTTGGCGCGCCAAAGTCCTGGGTCCGACTGGGAGAAGTTCACGATCAGGTCGGTGTACAATGGTCTAGTGCCCCTGGGGGAGGACCCCCGGCTCAGGCGCAGAGCGTTAAATTGTATCGGCCATATCTGTCAAAAAAGGGGAGCCAGATTTCCTCGATGTTGGACTTGGACTCATCGAGTAAGTGTGTGAGAAACTCCATGTCATATATGGCCGCACCTTGGTCACCCACGTTTTTCCCCCCGGCATTTCCGGGTGTTTCCATTTTTGTGCAAGGCAACATCTGGCCGCCACCAACATGATTTGGAGCATATGGTCCTGAGGGCTCTCCTGACCTTCCCCAATGTCGATTCCAAACAGGAGGAGCCAAGGGCAGGAAGACCGCTCAACCTCGTCCACCCCTTTGATCCAGGCAAGTACCTTTTCCCAATAGTTTTGGACCACTGGGCATCCCCACCACATGTGGATGTAGTCCCCCCTCTCGGTCTTACATTTCCAGCAGTGTGGGTCGTACCCTGGTTTTATCCTGGCAATCCTCTGCAGGGGGTAATGCCATCGGTGTAGTATTTTGAGGGCTTGATGGCGATACTGGAGGGAGGCCGTGGATCGGTTGGCCCGCCTGCACATCTCCGCCCACCTCTCGTCATCAATCTCCTCTCCTGGGTCCCTACCCCATCGTGTACGCGCCAGTGGAGGATCCCTGGGGACAGAGAACAGGAAGAGTTTGTAAAGGCGAGATATTATCCCCTTAGAGCCCCTCGCAGACAGGAGAAGCTTTTCGAACTCTGTGAGATCCCTCCTGAGAGTGTCTCCCCAGGATGGCTCGGTGAGGACACCCTTGAGCTGGAGGTAGCGAAAGGGGGACAGGGTACGAATTCCCAGGGCCTCCTCGAGGTCACTTAAGGGCAGAAAAGAACCCTTCACCCAAAGCTGGCCGGTCCTGCTAAGGCCTGCCTCGAACCACGACTGATACGCCGCTGGTTCTGCTATTTTGGCCAGGAAGGGAGGGGCCCAAATGCAGCTCAACGGGGATGGCCACGTCGTGAGCCACCGATAGTAACCTCCCTCTCCCCACAGGGACCACAGCACCTTCAAGATTGGATGATTCAGGACGCTTCTGGGGATATTCTTCCTCAGGACCCAAAGCCATTCCTCTATTGTGACAGGGGCAAGGGGCCTGTTATCCATGGCAACCCATTGTTTTTTCGTATCTGGGGAGAAGTAATCAACCAAAACCCTCAGCTGAGAAGCTCTGTGGTACGTTTCAAGGTCAGGATAACCCACTCCCCCATCTTCCTTAGCCCTAGTCAACACTTTGTGGGAGATCCTATGCTTTTTGCCCGACCAGAGGAAGTTGAGCAGGACTCGCTTTGTTTCTATAAAGAAGGTCTTGGGGATTATCACCGGGAGCATTAGGAAGAGAAATAAAAACTTTGGGAGGAGAACCATTTTTATGAGGTTAAGGCGCGCCATCCAGGAGAGCCCCGATCCCGCCCACCTCTCTACATCTCTTCTGATTGCAGACCAGAGGGGGGGGGAAGTTGGCTGTGTACAGTTCCTCAAGGTCACGCGTAATCTGTACTCCCAAATACCGGAATCCCTCTTCAGTCTATCTAAAGGGGAGCCCTTTCACAAAGTCCATCTCCGGATCGGACAGGTTCCCACCCATAAACGCCACTGACTTATCCAGATTGACTTTATAACCCGATAACTCTCCATAGCGCGTGAGACCCTGTAGTAACCGGGGGACTGTTTGGGACGGTCTGGTGACGTAGAGTAGGGCATCGTCCGCGAAGAGGCAGATTTTGCATTGCATGTCTGCCATCTGTACTCCCCTAATAGCCTCGTCATTGCGGACTGAGATTGCCCATGGTTCCATTACTAGTGCGTAAATTAGCGGGGACAGGGGACATCCCTGCCTTGTACCACGTTGGAGGGGGAACTCTCTCGATTCTGTCCCGTTTGCCACCACTCTAGCCAAGGGGGAGGAGTAAAGGGCGGCCATCCACCCCAGCCACCTAGGACCCATCCTCAGAGATGCGAAAACCTCCCCCATGAAAGCCCAGCTAACCCTGTCGAAGGCTTTCTCCGCATCGAGAGCCAGTAGGAGAGCCCCCTCGTCCCGGACTCCCACTGTGGCGAGTATATGGAGTGCCTTCCATACGTTATCAGAGCCATGCCTGTTGAGGACGAATCCCGCTTGGTCAGGGTGTATCAGGCGTGGAAGACAGATCTCAAGTCTGGAGGACAAGATTATGGTAAAAATCTTGGCATCTAGGTTAAGGAGTGAGATGGGTCTATAGGACCCACATTCAGTCTGGTCTTTACCAGACCTGGGTATGACGGTGATGAGGGCTTGCAGAAACGTCGGTGGAATTGAGTCTCGGCTCCTAATCTGATTGAACAGTTTGGCTAAGGGCTTCACCAAGATCGATTGAGTCTGTTTATAGAAATCAGCCGTGTAGCCGTCCCCACCCGATGCCTTTCCTGCCTTCAGTCTCTTAATGGCGCTCTCCACCTCTTCCTCTGAAATCTCCCCCTCAAGGGCCTCCATGTCTTCGTCGGATAGCTTGGGGAGGGGGTGCTCCGCCAAGTAGGCTGAGATATCTTCCAGTGATTCGCCTGCTTGCCTGGAATAAAGTAAAACAATAAGTTTAACAGAAAAGATATCACTCATATATCAGTTTCAAGTGATAGGTAGTGAAAGACATTCTGTTTAACAGATGAAATATCTCCCATAGGCACTGGGTACCGATTAGAAACCGGGCGAGCACCTAACTTTACTCCCGTAGAGATGTTTACAGTTTTCAGTGTCTGGCTGTACCTCCTAAACGAACGTGTGCGTAGTGGTAGTGCGGCGGGGTATGAAACACTATCGTCTTTAACGTCATGTGCATGAACTGCATTGTTGGCAATGCATCGATTTTGAGCATAATCTGGGATCCATATCTTTGAAGGTAGAGCGGCACATCCTACAGTAGAAAGCTACCAACGTAGCTCAGCAGGTTGAGAGTTTGTTGCTGAGATGTTGCATGTTTAAAGCGTGCGTTAAATCTTATGGCGATCTGTTTGATTGAGCAGTTTAACAAGCAAACAACAACTCTAGAAGTATACCCTTTTATCAAACTCAACAGAACAGGCACAAAAATCACAGGGTATTTGTGGGAAATAGTCCCAAAAGAAAATAAAGACACTTCAAAGCAAAAGACAATTTAAATAAAACTGGGAGATGTAAGCTACAGAAGAATGCATCACTTGGGACATGTCTTTTGTGTGGTTCTGGGACTTTGTAAGCTGCACATTCAGAAGAAAATAGTGTGCCCAGCATGCGGGTGGGGGCCCTGCTTTTAAGGTAGATGGCCACCAACGTATTGACAATCATGGCACATCATTTCCTGTGGTGTCGGCTTCAGGCCAGAAGAAAGAACAGGCGAAGTAAACAAAGGGACTGTAAACAGGTGATTGACCGCTGGTCAAAGGAGCACATGCATGGAGCCTGGGGATAAAGCAGTAAATAAGGGGAACAAAATTATCCTACCAAATATGCATTGCATTGCACAGTTACTAGAAAGAATCTAAGGACAGGGTCATGCATGATCAATTGACGCGGCCCCATTTTGGGTCACGAGCCCCAGCTCTGCGCGGCTGAGACCATGCCACTTACTTTTATGAAAACAGCTAGTTCTTGTAATAACTGACAGATCTGGCCCTGGCATCTCAAACCTACACGGTTCATTTATATGTAACTAGCTGTATATGAACAGAGAGGCTGGTTCCGTCATGGTATTTGAAGGCGTATATTGCCATCGCGTGTATCCTGTGGGAATGTCGACATCACACTGAGGTGCATTGTCCATGGTGGGGGAGGTGAGAGTGATGAAGATAGGCTGTGCATGGTGCGCTGGAGTTCTGACAGACCCTGTAAGGGGCCAAAAGACCAGGTTTCAGAGTCTACAATTGGGTTGGTTATTTTCTATTTATGGCAACGGTGAGTGTTTCTGAATACTGTAGAAATCTATGTGGATTCAGCAGCACTACCAAGCAGTAAGTGACCTACCTGCAAAATTAACGTTGAATCAATGCCCAACAGGAGTAGCAGGTAATTGATTTTAATCTGAGCATGAAACGTTTCAAGGAAGAAGCACTTTTTGGGAGGCAAAATGGTGTGTATCCTCAACAAAAGAAGCTTTGAAAAAAAGGACATTATTTACTTGTTCTAACATTGTAAACCGACTTTTTTAATATTCATTTCCAATGCTCACTTCAGAGCATATTGTAGTCCTAATTATAGCATTACACTTGTCATTCTAAATAATGCACAGTAGGAAAATGTAGAGCAACCACATACATTATTTTCTGATGAAAGTTTATCATTCAAGATGCACAGCCTGGTACACTCATATTGTAATCTTTTAAAATACCCCTATGAGAAAGGAGACAAATATTACCAATGAGTGTTCCTGCCTTATTTGCATAAAATGAAATCTAATTTTGGGAACATAAGAATGGCACATACTAGACTTGGCACTGATTTCATTTTTCACAACACTCACCCTAACATTAGGGGTCTGATGCATGGAATATAGTGTGTGGAACATAGGGACTTTACACGCGCACCAAACCCTGCTTGTCGATTCATGGAATCGGCTGTGCAGCACTTTCCCATACTATGCGTGGACTTTGCGCAGTCTCGGCACAGCTCTGCAATCGGCAAAGTGCCTTGTGCATGACTCCACACAGGGGGTGGGTGTGGCCTGCACAGGGTCCAGAGTAGGGGCGGAATCACGCAAAATGAGGAAGAACAAGGAAAAAAGTGGGCGTTACGAGGGACGGGTTGCAGGCATCCCATAGCATGCCCACAAATGTGCACGACAACGTGTATTCATGGATGTGACAGCTCAACATCTTGCATTCAAAATGCCCACGCACAGTCCTTGATCTTTCTGCAAGCCGAAGGCAGGCGTACAGACACTTGCATATAGGATTTGCAGAGGCGAGTTTGCATGTCAGATTTAGGGGTGTGTGCATGCAGATGGTGTTCCAATCGGACTTAGGGGAGCGCAGACACAGCGTAGTGGGGTGCAGGGACGGTTTACGGGGGTTTGCACACAGTTTGACCGGAATATGACATGAGTTACGAGAAATGGTGCGAATGTTCTAGGGGTGTCGGTTGCAGTTACGGGGGACCCTGCGCAGTGTCGCCGAGCTGTTAATTTGGTTGTGGGGACACCACGCAGTTTTCACAGGGTGTGTGTGGTTGCACCCGGGGAGGCCACAGAAGTAGGTGAATGTGGCTGTTTTGGCTTTTTGTGGGGGCGTGTCTGGGGCGTTCCGGCTACGACTTGCGGCTAGGCCTACTCTGCAGGAACAATTCCATGAATACACAGAACGCGCAGATTTCAGAGTTGTTCTCAGCGCACAGGCTTTGCAGGATCTCAGCACACTTTTCCATGAATCAGGGCTTAAAGATATTGTAACCATGAACCATATACACCCTTTTGGGCAGCATCAGGATTTGGATGTGAGGGAAGTGCTTGCAACACTCGTCACCCCATTGGGGTCTGAGCAATGTTTCTCCGGTTTAGTCCCCCACGCACGGACATCTTGAACAAATTCACTAATCTGCCACAAGTGCAGCCTCGTGAGCCCAAGCAAGCAGCACATGTTCTGCACTCTTGTGCTCCATTGGCGGGAGAATGAAAGCAACAAGCGGACAGGATGGAAGGCGTTGCTGCAGTTCAGCGTTGTGACACTTTCCTTCAGAAAGATGTCACTTAGACTCTCTCTGCAGTGACCTACAATATGGCCTCGAGAGATTAGGCCATAGAAAAACAGCACTCCACAAGGAAAGCCATGAGTCTGTGTCCTAACCTTTCTAGTGAGACCCTGGTGCTTTGATAACACTAGTGTTCAGAACACACTTTATTCAGCAATAAATACCATAAAAACATCACAACATTTGTTACAAATTAGTTAAAATACAATTCTAAAGAACAGATACCAACCATCATTACAATTTATCAATATCGTAAACAGGAAAAATAATATCAGCAAATGGTTTTAAAAAAAATCATCATCTCTGCAGCCTCACAATATCAGTTTTGCTCTACCTAAGCAAGCCCTGTGGAGAAATTCGGTGATATAAAAAACGTAATTCACATCATTAGTGCTTGTACAATTGTCCATGGTCATTTCTGAATACAAAATACTCTTTAATCTAAAAAGAGGAACCAAATAGCGCCTCGTAAGGCCATGGTAACCAGGGCAGAAAAGCAGTACATGTTTTATCGTTTCCTCTGGATTGCCCCACACTTTGCAATGTGTATCTGAGATACTGGGCCATTTTGCATTAAACGCTGCCACCTTTAGAGTGTTAGTACAACGTTGGAAAAATAGAGCTTGTGCGTTTCCCGGGCTGCACAATCTCAAAGCCCCAGGTCTGCTTCAGCAGTAGGTATGGTGCTGCAGTCTGTAAAACAGTACAGGCCCTTTTCATACTTCTCACTATAGCTTCTCAGCACTTCAATTCGACCTCATTTTGTGAGCCAGATAGTACCTGTCCGAACCAGACACAAATGTTGACAACTCCAAGTCCGCAAAACCTCTGCAGATATGAGCGAGCCATTTGAATGAACTCGACCCGGCTACATTTTGTAAGTTGTAATTTGTTTCCCTATTTTTTATGAGTTCGGGCCTACACCACAGTCTGGCCCATAATGATTACCAGCTGCTACTTCACAAAGAGGCATAAGGTCACATTCCCATCGTAAACAGGCCATTGGGGCTCCCTTTGGTTGCATAAGCAGAGACCTCAAGAACCGATCGTCAGCCACTTTAATCTGAGTACACATGCAATGACCCCACAGCTCGGCCACTAAAGGGTTGACGCCCATCCCATGGCTTTATACAACTTTCCAGCGGGGGAAATTGCTCCTCTTCCATGATTATGCTAGTGGGGGCTGATGGGAGTTGTAGTCCAAAGCATCTGGTGAGCCAACGGCTGCAGACCCCTGATATAGTGGGCTAATACACCTGATAGGGAATATATGAATACCCTGCATGTGACTGGCTTGAATTTCTTAGGTTTTAACTCACACTTTTGTCCCCCGGAGGTTGATAAATGAAATATAATTGAGTTGGTTAAAAGGGAACATCTGCTATTTAAGGTGCAGTACAGAAACCACCACCCCGTTTCCCTCTGTGAATAAATGCAAACCAATAATGTTTTGTGCGGGAAGGCAGGCCTTCATTGCTGGAAATGAGGCATCCTAATTGATACCTATCAATCATTTTCAGTGGGTGATGTCTTGCTATTGGAAACACTGATGGAAAGTGTATAGCCCTAGAACGGTCTGCACCCTTCTCAAGATGCCAAGGCAATATAAAAGTGTTTACGATATACCCTATGCCTTCGCTAGGAACCCGGGACCCCGAAAATAAACCACATGGTTCTGTCTCTGATAGGCCTGGTTCAGTACAGTTAAAGGAAAGTACTGTATACTTAGTTAAAATGAAAACAATATATAACATTAACTTGGTGGTCTGTGTTGCTTACAGAATCGGTGACGTGGTACAGCTGTTCTTAAGAGAATGTTGCCACATTAAGGGGAATGTTAAATACTTGCTCAGCATTGACAGCAGATTAAATACTTGCTCAGCATTGCGAAAAACCAGCAGATTAAATACTTGCTCAGCCTTGCGATAAACGCGGCATGACATCACGTTGACAACAGATTAAATACTTGCTCAGCATTGCGATAAATGCGGCATAACATCACGTTGACAGCAGATTAAATACTTGCTCAGCAATTAATGCGGCGTGACATCACTTTGACAGCAGATTAAATACTTGCTCAGCCTTGCGATAAACGCGGCGTGACATCACTTTGACAGCAGATTAAATACTTGCTCAGCATTGCGATAAACGCGGCGTGACATCCCTTTGACAGCAGATTAAATAATGCTCAGCATTGCGATAAACGCGGCGTGACATCCCTTTGACAGCAGATTAAATACTTGCTCAGCATTGGGATAAACGTGGCGTGACATCACTTTGACAGCAGATTAAATACTTGCTCAGCATTGCGGTAAACGCGGCGTGACATCACGTTGACAGCAGATTCAATACTTGCTCAGCATTGCGATAAACGCGGCGTGACATCACGTTGACAGCAGATTCAATACTTGCTCAGCCTTGCGATAAACGCGGCGTGACATCACTTTGACAGCAGATTAAATACTTGCTCAGCCTTGCGATAAACGCGGCGTGACATCACTTTGACAGCAGATTAAATACTTTCTCAGCATTGCGATAAACGCGGCGTGACATCACATTGACAGCAGATTAAATACTTGCTCAGCATTGCGATAAACGCGGCGTGACATCACTTTGACAGCAGATTAAATACTTGCTCAGCATTGCGATAAACGCGGCGTGACATCACGTTGACAGCAGATTCAATACTTGCTCAGCATTGCGATAAACGCGGCGTGACATCACTTTGACAGCAGATTCAATACTTGCTCAGCATTGCGATAAACGCGGCATGACATCACGTTGACAGCAGATTCAATACTTGCTCAGCATTGCGATAAACGCGGCATGACATCACGTTGACAGCAGATTCAATACTTGCTCAGCATTGCGACAAACGCAGCATGACATCACGTTGACAGCAGATTAAATACTTGCTCAGCATTGCGATAAACGCGGCATGATAACGCGACATGACATCACATTGTCAGCAGATTAAATACTTGCTCAGCATTGCGATAAACGCGGCATGACATCACGTTGACAGCAGATTCAATACTTGCTCAGCGTTGCGATAAACGCAGCATGACATCACGTTGACAGCAGATTAAATACTTGCTCAGCATTGCGATAAACGCGGCATGATAACGCGGCATGACATCACATTGACAGCAGATATTGATACGGTGGGAAAGTCACTGCTGTGGCATCACTAGACGGAGTCTTAGGAACGTGCCGCCCTTGTATTCTTTGGCTTAAATGACTAGTAAGCCCTGCAGTAGAAATAAATCCTAACCCCTTGACTGAACCTCCTACCCCTGGGACCAGACTGCTAGCAATATAAGAATTCTGAATGCAAATGGGTATTAGGACATAGACATGTATGTATATATGTCCACAGTCTAATCAAAACGGGGCCATTTTTCCAGAAATGTATGCATACGTGCAAAGGACATTGAAAGGGTAAACTTTGTAATAATGTGGTTATTATTAATGCAGTTCATGTTATGTTTCTGATAAAGATCTACCGGAAACACAGCTAGGTGCAGTGCTGCAGTATCGAATGCTATTCAGTGCAATGAGGCCACATCCATGGCAGTTTAGCGCTTTGCAAGTACCAAAGAACGGAACATAACTATGGCCTCTCTCTTCACGACATTCTGACAGTGAGCCAGTTTTATTGGAGGGTTGGCCTGAGAAAGAGTAGGGTTCCAGAGTCGAAACATGTTCTTATCACAGTGACCACGAGCAGGACAGGGAACAATGATGTTAAGTTCACCTCAACCCACCACTCAGACCAGCGACAACCTATCTGGTCCGCTTACACAGCTGTTTATTGGCAACCTTAAGTAGTAGCCACACGGGCCAGGAAACAGCCTGCAAGTTACCATTCCAGGCAAAGCATTACAGCTTTTGGGACACACCGTCCAACCCAACCTGGAGGTGTGAGGCAACATCTCCAGGCACATTATTCCTTCTCAGTGGAGGTCCTCAGAGAAGTGTAGTTTAGTCCAAAAAGCTGCAGAACACATCAAACCAAAGCCCTCGGAAGAATAGGATGGTAAATATTATGCAAATTAGGGAAAGGAACTCTGGGTTGGCTCTCATTTCCAGAAGGACTGCAACCCTAACCCATGCTCTACTACTGCCATTTGCGCGAGGTTTGGCAGCATTGACACTCGAGCATTAGAGACTGGTTGGCAGTAAAAGACTCCTATTCATTCGTGACTGTGGCTTTTTCTAGTCGCTGGCTCCAGTCACCACGCACTCGCTTTGTGCCTGAAAACTCTGCAGTTTCATGTTGCTGCCCAGAAGCAGATGCAATGGCTGGGTTTTGTGCCAATATTCTATTCGAGGACACAGTGCGACCTGAAGGGACCTGAAGCAGGTGGCCGGCCAGAAGATGCAGCTCAGCAGCAGTGCCAACCTTCTCTGGCCAGCAAAGAAGGGAGGCTGACTGGCGGGTGTCAGATCCTCCCTGCCCCCAACATACGGAAGCGCTGAAGGTCAGACCCCAGTGAGAGTAATGGCCAGAGGTCCTCAGCTCGGCCTGTGGGTCTAGGACGCAGGGTGAAGAGGTGGTGCTCCATGGAAAGAGTGGTCTATCTGGGTCTACGCCTCCCTTCCCCCAACATGCAGAAGCCCTGAAGGTCAGACCCCAGGCGAGAGTAATGGCATGAGGTCCTCAGCTTGGCCTGTAGGTCTAGGATGCTGGATGAAGAGCTAGTGCTCCATGGAAAGAGTGGTCTAGCTGGGTCTTCACCTCCCTGCCCCCAACACGCGGAAGCGCAGAAGGTCAGACCCCAGGTGAGAGTAATGGCATGAGGTACTCAGCTTGTCCTGTACGTCTAGGATGCTGGATGAAGAGCTAGTGCTCCATGGAAAGAGTGGTCTATCTGGGTCTTCACCTCCCTGCCCTCAACATGCGGAAGCACTGAAGGTCAGACCCCAGGCGGGAGTAATGGCCAGAGGTCCTCAGCATGGCCTGTAGGTCTGGGAATCAGGATGAAGAGCTTGTGCTCCATGGAAAGAGTGGTCTATCTGGGTCTTCACCTCCCTGCCCCCAACATGTGGAAGCCCTGAAGGTCAGACCCCAGGCGGGGGTAATGGCCAGAGGTCCTCAGCTTGGGCTGTAGGTATGGGAAGGAGGATGAAGAGCTGGTGCTCCATGGAAAGAGTGGTCTATCTGGGTCTTCACCTCCCTGCCCCCAACAGGCGGAAGCACTGAAGGTCAGACCCCAGGCGAGAGTAATGGCCAGAGGTCCCCAGCTTGGCCTGTAGGTCTAGGATGAAGGATGAAGAGCTGGTGCTCCAGTGAAAGAGTGGTCTATCTAGGTCTACGCCTCCCTTCCCCCAACATGCGGAAGTGCTGAAGGTCAGACCCCAGGCGAGAGTAATGGCCAGGGGTCCTCAGCTTGGGCTGTAGGTCTGGGAAGCAGGATGAAGAGCTGGTGCTCCAGCGAAAGAGTGGTCTATCTGGGTCTTCACCTCCCAGCCCCCAACATGCGGAAGCACTGAAGGTCAGACCCCAGGTGAGAGTAATGGCAAGAGGTCCTCAGCTTGGCCTGTAGGTCTGGGAAGCAGGATGAAGAACTGGTTCTCCATGGAAAGAGTGGTCTATCTGGGTCTTCACCTCCCTGCCCCAACATGCGGAAGCGCTGAAGGTCAGACCCCAGGCGAGAGTAATGGCCAGAGGTGCTGAGCTCGGCCTATAGGTCTGGGGTAAAGGATGTAGAGGTGGTGCTCCAGTGAAAGAGTGGTCTATCTGGGTCTACGCCTCCCTGCCCCCAACACGCGGAAGCGCAGAAGGTCAGACCCCAGGTGAGAGTAATGGCATGAGGTACTCAGCTTGTCCTGTACGTCTAGGATGCTGGATGAAGAGCTAGTGCTCCATGGAAAGAGTGGTCTATCTGGGTCTTCACCTCCCTGCCCTCAACATGCGGAAGCACTGAAGGTCAGACCCCAGGCGGGAGTAATGGCCAGAGGTCCTCAGCATGGCCTGTAGGTCTGGGAATCAGGATGAAGAGCTTGTGCTCCATGGAAAGAGTGGTCTATCTGGGTCTTCACCTCCCTGCCCCCAACATGTGGAAGCCCTGAAGGTCAGACCCCAGGCGGGGGTAATGGCCAGAGGTCCTCAGCTTGGGCTGTAGGTATGGGAAGGAGGATGAAGAGCTGGTGCTCCATGGAAAGAGTGGTCTATCTGGGTCTTCACCTCCCTGCCCCCAACAGGCGGAAGCACTGAAGGTCAGACCCCAGGCGAGAGTAATGGCCAGAGGTCCCCAGCTTGGCCTGTAGGTCTAGGATGAAGGATGAAGAGCTGGTGCTCCAGTGAAAGAGTGGTCTATCTAGGTCTACGCCTCCCTTCCCCCAACATGCGGAAGTGCTGAAGGTCAGACCCCAGGCGAGAGTAATGGCCAGGGGTCCTCAGCTTGGGCTGTAGGTCTGGGAAGCAGGATGAAGAGCTGGTGCTCCAGCGAAAGAGTGGTCTATCTGGGTCTTCACCTCCCAGCCCCCAACATGCGGAAGCACTGAAGGTCAGACCCCAGGTGAGAGTAATGGCAAGAGGTCCTCAGCTTGGCCTGTAGGTCTGGGAAGCAGGATGAAGAACTGGTTCTCCATGGAAAGAGTGGTCTATCTGGGTCTTCACCTCCCTGCCCCAACATGCGGAAGCGCTGAAGGTCAGACCCCAGGCGAGAGTAATGGCCAGAGGTGCTGAGCTCGGCCTATAGGTCTGGGGTAAAGGATGTAGAAGTGGTGCTCCAGTGAAAGAGTGGTCTATCTGGGTCTACGCCTCCCTGCCCCCAACATGCGGAAGCCCTGAAGGTCAGACCCCAGGCAGGAGTAATGGCCAGAGGTCCTCAGCTCGGCCTGTAGGTCTAGGATGCTGGATGAAGAGCTGGTGCTCCGTGGAAAGAGTGGTCCATCTGGGTCTTCACCTCCCTGCCCCCAACATGCGGAAGCACTGAAGGTCAGACCCCAGGTGAGAGTAATGGCAAGAGGTCCTCAGATTGGCCTGCAGGTCTGGGATGCAGGATGAAGAGCTGGTGCTCCATGGAAAGAGTGGTCCATCTGGGTCTTCACCTCCCTGCCCCCAACATGCGGAAGCACTGAAGGTCAGACCCCAGGCGGGAGTAATGGCCAGAGGTCCTCAGCTCAGCCTGTGGGTCTAGGACGCAGGGTGAAGAGTTGGTGCTCCATGGAAAGAGTGGTCTATCTGGGTCTTCACCTCCCTGCCCCCAACATGCGGAAGCGCTGAAGGTCAGACCCCAGGCGAGAGTAATGGCAAGAGGTCCTCAACTTGGCCTGTAGGTCTGGGAAGCAGGATGAAGAGCTAGTTCTCCATGCAAAGAGTGGTCTATCTGGGTCTTCACCTCCCTGCCCCAACATGCGGAAGCGCTGAAGGTCAGACCCCAGGCGAAAGTAATGGCCAGAGGTGCTCAGCTCGGCCTATAGGTCTGGGGTGAAGGATGTAGAGGTGGTGCTCCAGTGAAAGAGTGGTCTATCTGGGTCTACCCCTCCCTGCCCCCAACATGCGGAAGCCCTGAAGGTCAGACCCCAGGCAGGAGTAATGGCCAGAGGTCCTCAGCTCGGCCTGTAGGTCTAGGATGCTGGATGAAGAGCTGGTGCTCCATGGAAAGAGTGGTCCATCTGGGTCTTCACCTCCCTGCCCCCAACATGCGGAAGCACTGAAGGTCAGACCCCAGGTGAGAGTAATGGCAAGAGGTCCTCAGATTGGCCTATAGGTCTGGGATGCAGGATGAAGAGCTGGTGCTCCATGGAAAGAGTGGTCCATCTGGGTCTTCACCTCCCTGCCCCCAACATGCGGAAGCACTCAAGGTCAGACCCCAGGCGGGAGAAATGGCCAGAGGTCCTCAGCTCGGCCTGTGGGTCTAGGACACAGGGTGAAAAGGTGGTGCTCCATGGAAAGAGTGGTCTATCTGGGTCTTCACCTCCCTGCCCCCAACATGCGGAAGCCCTGAAGGTCAGACCCCAGGCGAGAGTAATGGCCAGAGGTCCTCAGCTCGGCTTGTACGTCTGGGAAGCAGGATGAAGAGCTGGTGCTACATGGAAAGAGTGGTGTATCTGGGTCTACGCCTCCCTGCCCCCAACATGCAGAAGCACTGAAGGTCAGACCCCAGGCGAGAGTAATGGCCAGAGGTCCTCAGCTTGGCCTGTAGGTCTAGGATGCAGGATGAAGAGCTGGTGCTCCAGTGAAAGAGTGGTCCATCTGGGTCTTCACCTCCCTGCCCCCAACATGCAGAAGCACTGAAGGTCAGACCCCAGGCGAGAGTAATGGCCAGAGGTCCTCAGCTCGGCCTGTAGGTTTGGGAAGCAGGATGAAGAGCTGGTGCTCCATGGAAAGAGTGGTCTTTTTGGGTCTTCACCTCCCTGCCCTAAACATGCAAAAGCACTGAAGGTCAGACCCCAGGCGGGAGCAATGGTAAAAGGTCCTCAGCTCAGCCTGTACGTCTAGGATGCAGGATGAAGAGCTGGTTCTCCATGGAAAGAGTGGTCTATCTGTGTCTTCACCTCCCTGCCTCAAACATGCAGAAGCACTGAAGGTCAGACCCCAGGCGGGAGCAATGGCAAAAGATCCTCAGCTCAGCCTGTACGTCTAGGGTGCAGGATGAACAGCTGGTGCTCCATGGAAAGAGTGGTCTATCTGGGTCTTCACCTCTCTGCCCCCAACATGCGGAAGCGCTGAAGGTCAGACCCCAGGTGAGAGCAATGGCCAGAGGTCCTCAGCTCGGCCTGTAGGTCTGGGGTGCAGGATATAGAGGTGGTGCTCCAGTGAAAGAGTGGTCCATCTGGGTCTTCACCTCCCTGCCCCCAACATGCGGAAGCCCTGAAGGTCAGACCCCAGGCGGGAGTAATGGCAAGAGGTCCTCAGCTTGGCCTGTAGGTCTAGGATGCAGGATGAAGAGCTGGTGCTCCATGGAAAGAGTGGTCTATCTGGGTCTTCACCTCCCTTTCCCCAACATGCAGAAGCCCTGAAGGTCAGACCCCAGGCAGGAGTAATGGCAAGAGGTCCTCAGCTTGGCCTGTAGGTCTGGAAAGCAGGATGAAGAGGTGGTGCTCCATGGAAAGAGTGGTCTATCTGGGTCTTCACCTCACTTCCCCCAACATGCGGAAGCCCTGAAGGTCAGACCCCAGGCGGGAGTAATGGCAAGAGATCCTCATCTCGGCCTGTAGGTCTGGGAAGCAGGATGAAGAGCTGGTGCTCCATGGAAAGAGTGGCCTATATGGGTCTTCACCTCCCTGCCCCCAACATGTGGAAGCGCTGAAGGTCAGACCCTGGGGGTGTGTAGTACATCTGTTCTATTCTTCTATTTCTGCTAGGGGTGTGTAGTACATATGTTTCGTTCTTCTATGTCTGCTAGGGGTGTGTAGTACATATGTTCTGTTCTTCTGTTTCTGCTAGGGGTGTTTAGTACATATGTTTCGTTCTTCTATTTCTGCTATGGGTGTGTAGTACATATGTTCTGTTCTTCTATTTCTGCTAGGGGTGTGTAGTACATCTGTTTGGTTCTTCTATTTCTGCTAGGGGTGTGTAGTACATCTGTTTGGTTCTTCTATTTCTGCTATTGGTGTGTAGTACATATGTTCCGTTCTTCTATTTCTGCTAGGGGTGTGTAGTACACTTGTTCATTTCTTCTATTTCTGTTAGGGGTTTGTAGTACATCTGTTCCATTCTTCTATTTCTGCTAGGGGTGTGTAGTACACTTGTTCTGTTCTTCTATTTCTGTTAGCGGTGTGTAGTACATCTGTTCCATTCTACTATTTCTGCTATTGGTGTGTAGTACATATGTTTCTTTATTTTATTTCTGCTAGGGGTGTGTAGTACATATGTTCTGTTCTTCTGTTTCTGCTAGGGGTGTGTAGTACATATGTTTCGTTCTTCTATTTCTGCTATTGGTATGCAGTACATATGTTCCATTCTTCTATTTCTGCTAGGGGTGTGTAGTACACTTGTTCAGGTCTTCTATTTCTGTTAGGGGTGTGTAGTACATATGTTCTATTCATCTATTTCTGCTAGGGGTGTGTAGTACATTTGTTCCATTCTTCTATTTCTGTTAGGGGTGTGTAGTACATATGTTCTATTAATCTATTTCTGCTAGGGATGTGTAGTACACTTGTTCTGTTCTTCTGTTTCTGCTAGGGGTGTGTAGTACATCTGTTCCATTCTTCTATTTCTGCTATTGGTGTGTAGTACATATGTTTTGTTCTTCTATTTCTGCTAGGGCTGTGTAGTACATATGTTCTGTTTGTCTGTTTCTGCTAATGGTGTGTTGAACATATGTTTCGTTCTTCTATTTCTGCTATGGGTGTGTAGTACATATGTTCTGTTCTTCTGTTTCTGCTAGGGGTGTGTAGTACATATGTTCCGTTCTTCTCTTTCTGCTAGGGGTGTATAGTACATCTGTTCCATTCTTCTATTTCTGCTATTGGTGTGTAGTACATATGTTCCGTTCTTCTATTTCTGCTAGGGCTGTGCAGTACATATGTTCTGTTCGTCTATTTCTGCTAATGGTGTGTTGAACATAAGTTTCATTCTTCGATTTCTGCTATGGGTGTGTAGTACATATGTTCTGTTCTTCTGTTTCTGCTAGGGGTGTGTTGTACATATGTTTCGTTCTTCTATTTCTGCTATTGGTGTTTAGTACATATGTTCCATTCTTCTATTTCTGCTAGGGGTGTGTTGTACATTTGGTCCATTCTTCTATTTCTGCTAGGGGTGTGTAGTATATATGTTCTATTCATCTATTGCTGCTAGGGGTGTGTAGTACACTTGTTCTGTTCTTCTGTTTCTGCTAGGGGTGTGTAGTACATCTGTTCCATTCTTCTATTTCTGCTATTGGTGTGTAGTACATATGTTTCGTTCTTCTATTTCTGCTAGGGCTGTGTAGTACATATGTTCTGTTCGTCTGTTTCTGCTAATGGTGTGTTGAACATATGTTTCGTTCTTCTATTTCTGCTATGGGTGTGTAGTACATATGTTCTGTTCTTCTATTTCTGCTAGGGGTGTGTAGTACATCTGTTCCATTCTTCTATTTCTGTTAGCGGTGTGTAGTACATTTGTTCCATTCTTCTATTTCTGTTAGGGGTGTGTAGTACATTTGTTCCATTCTTCTATTTCTGTTAGGGGTGTGTAGTACATCTGTTCCGTTCTTCTATTTCTGTTAGGGGTGTGTAGTACATATGTTCCATTCTACTATTTCTGCTATGGGTGTGTAGTACATATGTTCCGTTCTTCTATTTCTGCTAGGTGTGTAGTACATCTGTTCCGTTCTTCTATTTCTGCTATTGGTGTGTAGTACATATGTTCCGTTCTTCTATTTATCCTATGGGGGTGCAGTACCTATGTTTCGTTCTTCTATTTCTGCTAGGGGTGTGTAGTACATATGTTCCGTTCTTCTGTTTCTGACAAGGATGTGTAGTACATCTGTACCGTTCTTCTATTTCTGCTAGGGGTGTGTAGTACATCTGTTCCATTCTTCTATTTCTTCTAGGGGTGTGTAGTACACTTGTTCCGTTCTTCTATTTCTGCTAGGGGTGTGTAGTACACTTGTTCCGTTCTTCTATTTCTGTTAGGGGTGTGTAGTACATCTGTTCCATTCTTCTATTTCTGCTATGGGTGTGTAGTACATATGTTCCGTTCTTCTGTTTCTGTTAGGGGTGTGTAGTAATTTGTTCCGTTCTTCTATTTCTGCTAGGGGTGTGTAGTACATCTGTTCCGTTCTTCTATTTCTGCTAGGGGTGTGTAGTAGTACACTTGTTCCGTTTTCTATTTCTGTTAGGGGTGTGTAGTACATATCTTCCATTCTACTATTTCTGCTATGGGTGTGTAGCACATATGTTCCTTTCTTCTATTTCTGCTAGGCGTGTAGTACATATGTTCCGTTCTTCTATTTATCCTATGGGTGTGTAGTACCTATGTTTCGTTCTTCTATTTCTTCTAGGGGTGTGTAGTACACTTGTTCCGTTCTTCTATTTCTGCTAGGGGTGTGTAGTACACTTGTTCCGTTCTTCTACTTCTGTTAGGGGTGTGTAGTACATCTGTTCCATTCTTCTATTTCTGCTATTGGTGTGTAGTATATATGTTCTGTTCTTCTGTTTCTGTTAGGGGTGTGTAGTACATATGTTCCATTCTTCTATATCTGCTAGGGGTGTGTAGTACATAGGATCTGTTCTTCTGTTTCTGCTAGGGGTGTGTAGCCATTATTGTGAGTTCACAGCTGGTCAGAGAATCAGAGCACTTCCGCGCAAAACTAAGGCTGGCTGTAACATTTGAAATACACTGTGGTTTGGAGGTGGTTTGGCTAAGAGCCCGGCATTGCGTCTGCTGCAAAGGTCATGGCAGGAGATTCCAACTTGCGAGTATCTCCAAGATATTGGGCCTGGCCTGCAGCAACGGCAAGAGCCTGTGTGGGATCTGCTGGTGGAACTATGCACTCCTGGTGGCCGACTCTACTTGTGGTGTCTTCGAGAGATTGTCAGGAAATGTTATACAAGCGGTGCCTGCTTTTTTTTGGGTGCGAGGGACAGGCCCAAGGTGGGAGGCCGCTTGAATGTGAATGGTTAGGAGATTCACAGGACTAACCCGCAAGACCTGTTAATGGGAGGCGGTTCTCATTCGTCCAGGCCTGAGCGTGTAGGAGGAGCCTAGCTACTGCTTGACTGACCCCATTCCACACCGGTAGATTGATATGAATCTGGATGCCATCAGCATATATGATATGATATGTTATTTATAACACGCTTAATACCCATAGATTTCTAAGCGTGGACGTGGGGATCGAACCTGTGGTGCTCAGTGTCGTCTTGCTTCCAAGGCGAGCACGTTGACCCTGAGCTATCCTCCTGAGACACATAGGCGCTAGACAATTGAGTAGTGGTTTCGGATCTGGCATAGACCGAACCCTTAAGTATGCCACAGCGGATTCCGGTGTGTGGTACCAGAAAGCGGTCAGACGCGCCCTGTGATTAAAAGAGGTGAGGAAAAACAGGTGTCAATTAAAAGCTATTCCCTCGATTCCCATATCCGCAAGTATGCAGTGCGCTACCAGCTGGAGGTGAAGTGAGGACTTGTAAATCAGCCAATGATTAGATGTGGAGCGCAAGGTGATTGGATGAGAGTCAGCGGTCACGGATGCTCTCTTTTAATGGTTTGCATTGGGCTGAAGAGGAGTCCATAGGCTGACATGCCTCTCCGCCCACGTGCTTTTGGTGGGTGTAATTGTCTCTCTCACCCGCCAAGCCCTTTACACGCTCATACATGTCAATGGGCTCTCACCTGCCAAAAACAAAATCCGAACTTTTACACCCGCCGTGGGGGGAAAAAAAGGTTGAGAGCTCTGACTATCCGTGCAACTTTATCTAGAGCGAGCTAAGATAAAAAAAAAATCAGAACCATCGCTCTCAAAACCTTTCAAGTTCAAATCAGGCTCAACTGGTGTTAAAATTGCAGGCCAATTGGAAGTTTCCAGAAAATGAACTGGAAATAAAAGGAATAATGTGGGGGCACACCGGGACAACTTTTAGTGTGACTAAGCCTGATTGGACCCTTCAAACTGGGGTCACTTGAGGCAAATGCAGGTGCCGTATCAAGGCCTAAAGGCTGGTTAGCTCCAGTCTTTCTTCCCTTTCAGCATAAGGCTCAAATCATTGAAAGCTTTATTGAGTTTTACATTTTTAAGAACACAAAGCACTCAGATGAGTTTGCGCACCCACAGTGTGCCCCAAAGGTGTGGTGCGGTCAACCGCAAAGGGTGCAAATCCTGGAGCGAATGACTCAGCCTTTCTACCTGACAAGATTGCTAAAAGGACTGCCACGAACTTGCGTAATGTGATGACATGCTTTTTGAAATACAGCTAGCCTCTGTGAGGAAGTCCTATGTGAAAACATGCACACGTTGTTGAGAGTGTCAAACAATGTGGCTATGCAGCCACACAGGATCATTTCACAAACTCCCCCAAAGCCCAGAGCCTCTGCAGGAAAAAGGGCTCCAGAGATGGCAGTAGTTTACAAAATAAAATGTTTTTAAGCATGCATGTCATGAATTCCATTTCCAAAGAATTTGAAACAGCAATCTCATCAACAATGCTGGAATCCACCCTCATCGAAAAACAGACCACGTCAGACCTGCGGTTTACGCATCCGCTGGAGACACATGCCCAAAATGTCACAGGTTCTAATCCTTTGAGAACAAGCACAACGTTCTGAGTGTAAATGAGTGGTAGCTGTACACTTAGTTGCCAAGAGACAATTCACTTTGTATCTCATTTTGAGCCCGGCCTACTGTAAACAAAATGCATAAAAGGCGTTTACGCATTTTGTTTACGCGATGGCTCATTTTCCTTGATTGGTTTGGCAGAGAGTAGTGGAACGTAACTTACGACTCCGCTGCTCCCTTCCTCTTTGCCATACAAATACAACAGAATTTGCGCTGGCAATGGATTTTCGTGCCAGAGAAAATGCAGAGGATTCCTATCGAGTCCGGTGGCTTTCTACCTTTTTGCCCTCCCCTTTTGCACTCTGCCATGCAAATGTGGAAGATTTAGCAGCGGGAACCTGTATACGTGAAAGTGTACAAGGAACGGGACCCCACCACCGAATTACAGGGAACTCCAAAATGAGCTCCTTTCTTTTATGCACTATATATTTGTCCAATATTTCTTGTGGTTGGCTGGCGGCCAAGCTGAAGTGCAGAAGAGCACAGGTGAGGGTGTCACACCTCGTTTTGCATACTTAGAGGGCGAAATTACATGTTTGTAAAGCTTCAGTGAGCGCTGAGTTCCAGAAAAACTGTATTTTCATAAATCTCACAAACTGCTGCAAACAATTGACGGATCATTTTGTAAACATCTTCAGGGAAATCCCAGAGAATTAGTTTACGGGAAAAGCTGTGCGTGACATGACAACTGCCTTTAAGAGCGATGATCCAAAGGGGTGTGGGAGGGGATCCACCAACAATTCTGTAATGGAAGGTGTAAAAAAATACAACGTGAAGGCAACTTGAAGCTATTATTATAAATATTGATTCCATTGAGAGCGGTCCTAGCTCTGGACTGTAAGGGCCCTGATGCTGCTAAAACACAATAGAAGCACAGCATAGCACCAAAATGTGCCACGCACAGGACCCAATATTTGCCCAGGAGTTTCTTGACCACACTAGAATAGATGAATACTATGGATGGTCACTGCAGGAATTATGTCTGTTGTTACTTACAAAATAAGGCTTCGACTGCCGTCCTCAAATGAGTCACTTGGCTGTGATCTGCTGCTCTGCACTGTCTCCAGTTATTGGCCTCTTAGCACACATGCCATGTCCTGTTTGTCCCCAGTATGCCTGCTTGACACTTGCTTGGCCCCTAATGATTCAGTAAACACACTTTGCCAATTTCCCTAATGCCTTTCTGAGCCACAATGAACGTGTCCAATTCCATGCGTCCACTGGCAATGCGGCATGTGGCAATTCCATATGTCTCCAGTCAGAGCTCCCTCTCATAGCCACAGCCTGCCGAAGTCTTCGCAGAAGGCAACTGCATATGAAATACTGGTTTAACTGGAACTTCCAAATGCCTGTTACTTGTTTTAAAAGCTATGCACACAAACGCACTTGACTTGGAAGCAAGACGACGTGGAGCAACACAGGTTCGATCCCCGTGTCCGCTCTTAGAAACCTCTGGGTACTAAGCGCGTTATAAATAACCTATCATAATTATAATTATTATAATGCTCTACTTAACAGACAGCATTCTCCACGGGAGTGCACTATAAACTCTTTTCGTTTATAAAGTAATTAACTCTCAGAAGAGTGCTTTGAACAAACACTGGCAGGCACTTTAATTGCAAAGCCTGATGGTAAGGCTTGATTAAAGCGATCTTAAAAAGTTCCCGTGAGGAAGTGCTTTGGGTGGGGAGAGAAAGGAATGGGTGGGAATGGCAAAGGGATTAGCATGCCAATGGCTGGGCTCATAAGCAAACAACAGCTACATGCTGTGTGTCCCTCCTCATATGCCGTTCCTCCCTATCTGTACTCCAATGCAATAGTTCCGGCTTATAGGTCTCGAAAGCGAAACTTAATATTCCAAAGTAACAAGAAATTCGAAGATTTTCACAGCAGATTTAGAGAGCCCCGTCCATTGATTGGACACCCAGGAAGGCCACCAAAAAGGGCCATTATATTGGATAAGAACAGCTTTTACGTAAGCACTTGGAAACGATTTATTTTGGTAAGCTTCCTCCAGAAACGGACAGTATTTTCCATAGCATAAGTAAAATGTGGCCTGCTGCAGGGAGTAAGGGCAGAGGAGCAGTGGCCAGCAGCTTCCTTGCTGTAGCTGGAGAGATGCTTGATGTTCTACTTTTCTTATGCAGTGCATAACTTTCCCATTGCCATCTATATTGCATTAATATTGCATTTTCGCTGTTACTCTGTCACGGCCCCCCTACTGAAGTAATGAGATCCCACAGCAGTCTCACCTGCAACGCCTCTGACGGTCCGTAGATGCCACCCTCGCCTTGAAAGTGGATGAGCCAGAGGGATTTAGGGGGCAGACCGGCACCCCTTTTAGCCATAGCTCTCAACTCACCCGCTTTTGGCGGGTGTAACCCGCCTTGCAAGCAACTGAATCACCCGCCAAGTCTCTCATACGCCCATTCACTTCTATGGGCTCTCACCCGTCAAAAAGAAAATCGGTTGTCTTGGTGAGACTAAAGGTTGGGAGCTATGCTTTAGCACCCCCTGTGTGCCTTACCCTGCTGCCCGCTTGACTGAGCCACTTTACAATCTGAATAGAATAAATATGGCGAGCCGGTAAACTAAGCATTGCACAGCACACAGGCTGCGCGCACTGCAACTAACAGGTTGCTAGGCAACCAAGGTCAGATCCCAGCTGCACGTGAGATTGTACTTCCGCTGCCAGTCTTAGTGAATAGTTCTGTCCATCCAAGTGCGAGAGAGAGGGAAAGACAGAGAGGAGAGAGAGAGGGAAGAGAGAGAGAGAGATCAGAAGTGTACAGAACACGTGCCTGCTTCCATTTTTCGAGGGGTGAAATTCGGAAGTGGAATTCGGAGTGAGGTCTAACCAAGCAGCTTAAATCAAAGTATACTATCAGCACTGCCCATCGCTTGCTTTTGAGACTTCCAGGCTTTGTTGCCGGTTTCATGCGGGTATTTATTGGCTGGAAGCGGAAATGAAGCCCCCGCGTTTCCACTGTTATGGGAAAGGAGTCTCACAGGTCATTTCAAATGATGTCATCACATGCGCTTACTAAGCCTAGGATCCTATAGCCCCTTTCACACTACCGCACAATAACAATGAAAGGGAAAAGAGCATTCCTGACAAAATAATTTCAAAGCCTGGGAAAGTTGGCATCTATTTTGGCACAGCATCATTAAAAGGTGTTTGTTATAATAATAATAATAATAATAATAATAATAATAATAATAATAATAATAATAACTACTACTATTATTATTATTATTATTATTATTATTATTATTATTATTATTATTATTATTATTATTATTATTATTATTATTATTATTAATGTATTTATTTGTAATGCTCTAAAAATCTGAAGAGGCACCAAAGCATTTTGCAGTGTGAATGCTGGCATATATTGTGGCTGCAGCATATTGAAGTGTTTTACAGTAGGAATGTAGACATATATTATGAGCACAGCTGCATGGAAGGTAGAATAACAATGCTGTCCTATGCTCTAGGTGCAGCATCATGAAAAGATTTAACATTGCAAAGCTTATACATATAGTGGGCATGATATTTAAGGATTACAATAAGAATACAGGCACAGCTTTGTAAAAGGGTTTTACAGTGGAAATGATGGCATGTATGGGGATCACAGGCATCATGAAAGAGCTTTAGAGGGAGAATGATGGCACATGGTGTGGATACAGCACCATATGTTTTACAGTGGGACTGCTGGCATATATTGTCAGTAGAACATGTTGAAGGTGTGTTGCAGTGGCAGTACAGGCATACGATGTGGGGGCAGCATCATTGAAGACTTGTAAAATGCTCATGTGTACTGCTGAAGATCTCACATCTATTAGATTTTTGTCAGGTGTAACCATACATAATCAAATGTAAATTGCATGGCATTTTACCCAATATCGCTCAGAAATTGTGTGGGCTATAAAATGTATAATTTCAACCATTTATTTTACACATGTTCTTGGAGGAGAACCCTCTTAAACTTTAACATTACTTGGGCTCCCACACTATGAAAAGTCACTAATTCAAGGGACATATTGATGCCGTCCACAATACATATTCGCCAGCCACCAATGACCTTAATCATTTAGAATTCAATAGACCCTTCACTTGGATACACTTTTGATGTATGTTCTCTTCCACATCTGTATACTTTGGCGTTCCCTAATTGGTCACTTTCCTGAATGTTATTACTATGATCAATTATTTATACGAAAAGCAGCCTTTCTTTACGTTAGGTGTGTATGCTTTGCGTAGATGACATGTCCTGAAGAAGCGTTTTGAAGAACTCGAAACCTGTCGGAGAGCAAAGTGATTCTGTGGCTCATCCCTATGAATGAAGTTGCCCTTTGCATCATGTTGACCAGAAGTGAAATTACCGAATGTATTTTGAAGATGGCGTCCACTACAGTCACCATTATTATATTGTGATTTCTAATGATTTTTGAGTAAATGTATCTTCGTGACTACGAAGTTACTACTCTAAGGAGCCATCCTTTTTGGTGGGATCTGGGGATCGTATGCAACACATGTCCACATGAGTTCCATAAGGTGAGCTAAGTACACATGTTTACCACGTTTACCATGTTGTACTCAAGTCTACATCCAACCTCCCAAACTCACAGCCACCACAAAAAGAAACTGGAAAGACGTCAAAAAAGGCAACCTATTCGAACAACTGGAGTTAACCAAGCCCTCAACAACAGAACTAGACCTAGCTGACCTAGACGGGAAAGCGGAGATACTACACAAATGGATTGCAGATACAATCGACAAGATGGCCCCAGAAAAACCATTCACACCATAAAAAAAAGAGCAATGGCAAAATGGTTTACCCCACTACTAAGCACCATGAAAAAAGAAAACAAAAAGATGGAAACGGAATGGAGGAAAGATTACAATCCAGACAAAAAACAATGTTCCAGAAGCACATTCGCGCATACAAGAAGGAAATTCAAAAGGCAAAGAGAAAGCATTATGATGACAGAATCACAAATGCCACCAACACACAAAAAGAAATGTTCCGTATCATTAAAGAAATGAGAAACCCACCAGGCTGTGACAACACCCCAACCCCCTCGGAGAAACTATGCAACAACCTTGCAGACCACTTCAAAAAGAAAATCAATGAAATCCGACAAACCATCCAACAGAGACCAACCAGCAGCGACTTACAACCAAACGAACCTAAATCAGAACCGCAGCACAAACTCAATAACTACCCTCAAATATCAGCAGAGGCATTCGCAACGCTGATAAAACACAGCAAGAAAGCAGGCTCACCGATGGATCCCTGCCCCCCGGACATCTACAAATCAATCCTCAGACAAGGAACACCAGCGGAATACTTCAGAAGCCTTCTAAATCTATCACTGGCAACAGGAACAGTACCAAGGATCTTCAAATCGGCTTACATCAAACCACTTCTGAAAAACACAAGCGGGGACGTAGATGACCTCTCCAACTACAGACCAATCTCCAACATCCCCTACCCAGCCAAACTCCTCGAAACCTACGTATACAAACTAACCCAAGAATACGTTGAAGAACACCACCTGCTAGACCAAGCTCAAGTCGGCTTCAGACCCACAAGAGGACAGAAACAGCACTACTATCCATCTGGGATGACCTAAAAACAAACGCAGACTCCAACACAACATCTGCCCTTATCCTGCTCGGCCTCTCTGCAGCCTTCGACACAGTTAGCCATGACACCCTAACCAAAAGACTAGAAGACATAGGCATAACAGACACAGCGCTACGCTGGACTAAATCATTCCTCGCAGACAGAACTGAAACCGTCTGGATCAAACCCTTCAAATCCACCCCACGAGTCAACGACTGTGGAGTACCACAAGGATCCTCACTATCTCCACTGTACTTCAACATCTACCAAACCCCAGTAATCAGAATCTTCAAGAAACACAACATCAAATGCTACAACTATGCAGACGACACTCAAATCATCTACAAGATCGAAGACACCCAAGCCGATCATTCAAACTTAACCGACTGTCTAAAAGAAGTCTTCAACTGGATGAATGCCAACAACCTGAAAATCAATCCAGGAAAAACCGAAATCATGATTATATCCAAAGACCAAGAGAAGGAAACCGCCATCCCGTGGCCAACGGAAATGGGATCTACACCATCACCATCTAAGGTAGTAAAAAATCTGGGAGTCCTGATGGACAACACCCTAACCTTAGAACCGCAAATAAAAGCAACAGTCAAGAAATGCTTCTTCCTCCTCCACACGGCAAGAAAAATACTACCTTTCCTCTCCTTCACACACAAAACACTCACCATCGTCGGCCTCATCATGTCAAATATCGACTATGCAGAGAGCCTCTACCTCGGTATACCGGAATACCTACTGAAGAAGCTACAACGGATCCAAAACACTGCAGCCAGACTACTCCTCAAACTATCCAGAAGAGACCACATCACCCCGGCCCTAAAAACACTACACTGGCTCCCAGTAAAACAGCATATCATCTTCAAAACATTGTGCATAACGCACAGGGCAATCAGCGGACAAGGAGCAGAATTCCTACAAAAAAGAAATAACAATCTACAAGCCAACGAGACCGCTCAGGTCAACCAACGAAATCCGACTGGAACAAAAACCGTACATCAAGAAGAAACTCGGAGGCACCGCTTTCTACCACTTAGCCGCGAAAACCTGGAACAACATCCCAAAAGTAATAAGGAACACCAAAGACCACCTTAAATTCAGAAAATTACTAAAAACCTGCCTCTTCAACACCGGAGACTAAAACCGAAACAACAATAAGACAAACGACTCATCAAAAAAGGACATTGACAAACCCCTAGAACCGATAGAAGTACCCTGGGCACCAGTAGGGCTGACGCTGGACACAGGGGTCCACCCGCGAGACCCAGAGAAATGGATACAACTACTCCAGCCAACCCTTACCATCCCCCACCGCCCGTACAGCCACAACTAGGTTCCACGAGGCTGTGGAACGAACAAAATACCACCAATCACCACACAACCGGGTGTATGGACACTAGCAGCGGCGCTAGTCATGTGGAGGGGGTGAGGAGCATGCAAGGTTATTAAGGGAGCGGGCAGAGGGGACAGCTAGATCCTCAAACGGCCTCGAATGGAAAAACAGGCACGTACCTCCTGAGGCTCAGGGTGTACAAGCATCCCGTCGGGTAAGATTACACGAGCCCAACCGGTTCAGTCCAGGATAGAGATGACTAACGAATACCATTAACAATTTCCTTCTCTGCATACACCTCTCAAACTCCAAACCAAACACAACCACAAACCTCTAGCGCAGCAAACCGCACAAACTTCACTACACTGCAACAACAAAACAAAAGAACACATAGACTCGCACATCAGCACACGACGACTACTGGCCGCATACACCCCGGGCCCAGCCGACGGAACCACCGGGCTGAGGCTGCCAACAGCACATCACTGCAATCTTGCACTTTTCCAGCCTCCACCCACTAACCCACCCTCCCCCCCTCTTTCAGAGCCGCCAGAGCGCCAGGGGACCACTCCGGTGGTGATAGTGTGCGGTACAAATGACCTTTAACATTAACATTAACATTAACATTAACTAGGGCCTAGTCTCTGTTGGACCTTATTTCTTGTTGTCAAACCCAGCTTTTCTGAACCATTCTCCATGAGCGTTGTCATGATCTTGTTTTTCCTGTAATGGTGGGCACGGCAGTCTAGTGTTGGCGCTCCCATGTCATCAGGGCCATGTTTATCAAGTCTCGGCTTTTCAACTAACAACGCTTTCTATCGTGGTACTTGTCGTTAACATTAGCCATCACGAGTATTAAAGCCCCAGCATGCAAACTGTTGTTCACAAGGACACCAGTATTGGGTAAGCCTGAGTCTGATGACATGGGGCAAGTTTCCCACAAAGGCATCCTGACTTTGCCAATCGCCATGTCAGTAGCGTATCACAAAGTCGGTCTCTGTCCTTGTTATAAGACACAAGAACACTTATGAGGTAGAGCATTTCTTGCAATATTGCTTCTTTGCTACAATAGCTGTGTAAGCTACCGAAATCCCTAGACAGAAGAACACCCTTTCCCTGCAAGGGGTGCCTGTCCCTAGGAGGGAGGTGAGTAGGGAAAGAGAGAAGGGAGCTGTCCCTGCATCTGCAAGGTACACTGTGCAGATGTATATCTTACTGGCAAGGGGGGTGGGCCACATCTGCTTTTATTCCGTTGCCACACCAGGGAGGACGTATTTCCTTGGGGCATGTGGAAGGGTCTGTCTTTCAGTGAAGAAGGAAGGTTCTGGTGCTAGAATGGGTGAAAGGCCCCCAAAGCGACATCATTCCATTCCATTTGACCACTTTGTGAGTGGCAGAGGAGGGTTCATTGGGGTCTAAAAGGAGCACCTGTGCGGGCAACCCCTCTGCCAGTCCCTCACAACCCTCTACCACTGTTGTTCTTCCTGCTGCTTAGTTCCGAGCAGAAGTTGGCAGCTGGCTAACCCTCTCTCTTTCTCCCTGCTTTACTCACAGGCTGTCTACAAAGCATGGCTGTGCTCCGAGTACTTCAATGTGACGCAGCGACAGTGCCGGCGCCATATCCCGTGCAAGCAATACTGCCTGGAGGTGCAGACCAGGTGCCCCTTCGTGTTACCCGACAACGATGACCTTATCTATGGGGGGTTACCGGGCTTCATCTGTACAGGTAAGGCACGGGGATGGGGGTGGGAGGGGGTGGCAATCTGCTGTTGGCACTTCTATTATCGAGCTGCTGCACTAGAAGGAACCTTGCAACGTTGTTCCTGTTGTATTGATATGATAGGTTATTTATAACGCGCTTAATACCCAGAGGTTTCCAAGCGCGGACCCTGGGATCAAACCTGTGCTGCTCCGTGGCGTTTTGCTTCCAAGACGAGCATGTTGCAGCTGAGCTATCCTCCTGAGACAAATATTGTGTGCTTATTGTGTGCTTATTGCGTGCTTCGTCATGTAAAGTTCAGGTTAGTGGAGAAGACTCAGAAGTTTGAAGTCCCAGTGAAGAGCAATAAAAGTCATTTTGCAATAAGGTAAAGTGGCACCAGTCAAAGACAGCCATCGATGGACTGTCCTACAGGAAGCTCTGAAGATTTCCCAGTGGGCCTCGCTCCCCTGGGGGTCTTTTGTGTGAGTACCCTGGCTTTCTGCCCCTCTTACCCTCTCTACCAGTCACCAAGCCCCTTCCCTTCCATCTCACCTCATCCCACACATCCCCTTGAATCAAAGAATTTGTTACACATCTTCCGGTATGTTTTTCCTCAATCTTAACAAAGGTTTTATATCTTTCTTTTGTTATCATTGACTACTTTTTAATGGCCATTCACGCAGGCCCATTGTAAGCATTTTTGGGGCCCGGGGCAAGGCCACCTTTGGGACCCACCTCCATTGCTCCCCCGACCCCCCGTTGCGATCACAACCCATAGCTTGATATGCTGCCTTGCAGCGCTTACAATAAATGTGCTGCTACTCCCTTTCCGTCCCTATATCCTCGTCGTTCTTGCTTCATCAGAAGGATAGACTAGCAGCACTACACGGGCAACATTCACAGTCCACAATAAGGGCACCTGTGTCCTAGTTTAGGTGCAGGGCACGTTTCATCAATGGCAACCACCAGGAAAACCACCAGGAAAGTACACCGCCCATGTGCAAATTCAGTGCACATATTGCATGAAAACAGTGCCCATAATCCAGAATGGACAGAGGACTCAGATGTGCTGCCTCACAGAATGCAAAAGTGCTCAAGCATGGACACAGGTGGCCAACTGGAGGGAAGGAGAAAGCTAGAGATGCCATGTCATAGATAGTGGATGAAGATTAGAAGCTACCAGCAAGGTGTCCAGATGGACTGCGGTTAGAAGAGGGACATGGTTTTCAAGTAGGGTTGCCATTAGAGAGCGAAGGAGCAAGTGGCTGTAGGGTAGTGTATATATCACTGCTCACTACTAATATACAGGAAGCAACACTACACCCAGAGACACCACGAGTGGGGACTTTTGGAACATCACTCCGAAGGGCAACATTTCTGAAAGCTTTAGGGACTGGTCATGCTGACAAGTTAGACAATACAAGATTAAATGAGATGCCCAGGGTCACACATTAGTTAAGAGCTGACGCTGTCATGTGAACCCACTCTGCAATTTCTGCCCTTCACTGCTTTCTTTTCCAGTTCTTTCCATGAACTAAAATAATCCACTTTTATAGAGCTGACTAGGAAAGTACACAAATAACATAACCCAACATGGCTATTTTTAAAAACAAAATGTTATAGAAGTGTTTTATTCAACGTTGGAGTGATTTTGGCATCCATCATTAAGGAATGCATGTAAGTGCCAGCATAATACCTGACATGATCTAAAAAGATTTTATATGGGGTTTTTCCTTTTGCATTTTAAAGCTTTAAATGCATCCAAAGCACGGCTTGTGAAATTGTTATTATAAACATGCAGACATTGTTTTTAATTGTACAAAAAAGCAAAGCATTTGTTTAGTGTCAAATGAGCAGACCTTAAAATATGCTTGCCAGAGGCATGCGATATCTGGTCCACTTTCATCTGTTCAGAGCCCCTTCCCCGCAAATGGCATCCATAAAAAGAAAGATCAGGTAATGGGCTAAACAATGCCTCATGAGAAGGCAAGCATTTTCTCAGAAGACAGCACAGAAATGTCATTGATATGATGATTTGCCCAGGATCACTGTATCATCTGCTGGCAAAGCCAGGATACAAGCATGAACGCTTTGGTGCCTCCATCTTAAATGGGGATGTCTACTCACCTCGATAGACTAACACTTCATGCGCATCATTGGATGAGGCTGTCTAGGTGTTATAACTCCCCATCTGAACAAACCAATTTGTAGACCTTGACCACATTGATGCTGTTTTTTGAATAGCAACTGTTCTCTGGTGCAGGTACTTTGGTGATAATAGGACCCGCTGTGCTACAAAACAAGGTACAGGCAGGTGTATCAACTGCAGATATAGGAACGGTTGAGTCTGCCTTGCTGGAATTTAGTTTTGTAATCTTGCATATCAACACAGATCTCTGCAATGAGTGCTTAACACACTGAGCTATCTTCTGAACCATTGTGGCACTCAATTTAATCAAAGGTATTTTAACTTTAGCTGTTGCACATGATCAATTTAATCCCCACAGAAAGGTGAGAATCCTACAGGTGTTGTGCTGTAATTTAGTTTTGTAATCTTGCATATAAACACAGATCTCTGCAATGAGTGCTTAACACACTGAGCTATCTTCTGAACCATTGTGTCACTCAATGTAATCAATCTGCATTTTGACTTTGGCTATTGCACATGATCAAAGCAATCCCCACGGAAAGGTGGGAATCCTACAGATGTGCTGTAGTGAGCGCACAAACCCTGTACACCACAGTGAACACAGACAGCAGTAAAGGATGAATTGATCAGAGCAGAATGTACTTGTCACCAGCAGATAGGCAATACGTTTACAGCTTCAGCAGCACGCCACAAGATACCCTGTCATGTGCTAATTAAGTTTGGTGAACAACGGGAACTGACTTCTTTAGCTCAGGCAGTCTTGTGGGGCCCTCTCCAAAGTAGAGACCCGGGGCAAGCTCCCTTTTGCCCACCCATAAAGATGTCTCTGCATACAAGGACACATGTGCTTTCAATTCCCTATTAAGACCCATTTTTGAAGGCCTGGGCCAGAGGACCGACCCTCAAGCTCTGCTTAAAGGGGTCTGGCTTTCTTGCACGCTGTAATCTGAGGCCACTTTGAAAAACATTCCATTTGGTTCCCAGTCCACCGCTGAAAGTAAAGGTTCTACCGCTGCCGCCTGCGCTGTGCACCCAGGACCAGTTCTACATAATCACGTCCATTTCAAGTTCCTATGACTGGCCTCTAAGTCCATCCATGGACGTGCCCTCTACCCCTTAACTGATTGCTTCTCTCTCCCGCTACTCCTCCCACTTGCACCCTTCACTCCATACCCTTCCTAATATGTCCATTCCCATCCCGTGCTTCCTCCCCTTCCAGCTCCTTCTTCTCCACCCCCCACCACCACTCCAGCACCAAAAACCCCACAACTGTCCACCCTGCACCTCCCTCTATTACGCCTGGAAGGGGCACCCATCATATAACGGCACATTGCCTAAGTGCCAAGGACGAGTATGCTTGTCCTTTTTGCATCGACTTGCATAATAGCCTGGCACTGGATATTGATATTGATATTTTTATTTCTATCGCGCTCGTACACAAGTGTTTCAGAGCGCGACCAGGCAAGGGGAGAACAAAACAGCGATCTTACTAGGCCCAGTGACATTGAGGACGTGCAAGTGCATGAGAGAGGGGAGGGGAAAAGTGCATGGAAGGCGGGAGAAGTGGAAAGTGCGAAGCAGAGGAGAAACAGATAAATAGCAATAAATAAATAATAAAGGCAACAAACAGTTTTAGTGTAGCCAGCAATTTGCAAGTGCTAGGATTAAGGCAGCAGACAGGGTTGGTTTGATAAGTGCAGGAAGAAAAAGAGGGTCGGGGGGGCTGTACGGGTACAGATACAGACCCCAGTACAAGGGGTGGGCTGGAGGCAGTGTGGTAGGGTAGCAGAGTGAGCAGGTACCTGGACCCGGAGGACAGAGGGTGGTCAGGTGCACGGTGCCAAGAGAGAACAGATCAGCAGGGGGAGGGGGGGAGAAGGCAGAAGAAAAGATGAAGGTCTTGAGGTGCTTCCGGTACCAGAGATGGTTTTCCTCAAGTTTTAGAGTGGCAGGGAGGCTGTTCCAGAGGGAGGCCCCAGCCAAAGACAGAGATCTACCCCCAGATCGTTTCTTTGAAAAACGAGGTAGAGGAGGGAAGAGCTCGAGAGGGGAGGTATTTGCGGAGGGATAGCTGAAGGTATTTTGGACCCAGGCCCCAGAAAGCCTTGTTGACAATGCAGAGGGTTTTGAATTTAATCCTTTCATCCACTGGGAGCCAATGGAGAGATTTCAGAGCTGGAGGGATACGATCCCAGGGCTTGAGGCCAAGGACAAGTCTCGCAATCCTGTTCTGGATTAGTTGCAGAGGGCGGAGAGTAGAGGCAGGTAAATTTAGAAAGAGGCTCTTACAATAGTCCCAGCTAGAGAGAACCAGAGCTTGGGATACCATGAGCTTCTGAGGGAAGGAGAGGAAAGGCAGAGTACCTCTGAGGAGGTGAAGTCGGAAATTTGACTTTTTAGAGACCTCAGAGATGTGGGCGGAGAAGGAAAGGGTGGAGTCAAAGATGACCCCGAGGTTCTTAGCCTCTCAGGTGGGGGTAGAAAGAGGGCCAAGGGAGGCCGGCCAGAGAGTGAGGGGAAAGGATGGTGAAGGTGTGCTGATGAGGAGGATCTCCGTCTTGCTGGCATTCAGACAAAGATCATTGGCGGCACACCAATCATGAATGGCAGTTAGGCAATCAGAGATGAGAGAGGGAGAGGAGTTTACAGAGGGCAGCCTGAAAATGCGTCGAGTGTCGTCAGCGTAGCACTGGAAATTTGAGCAGAAAGTGGCAATGCAGTGGGCAAGAGTTGCCAGGCCAGGGCGAGAGGTTAGACCCCTGGGGAACACCACAGGTAGAGAGGAAGATAGATGAAAGGAAGGACCCAAGTTGGACCTGGGAGGGTCGATCTGAGAGGAAAGAGGTCAGCAAGGCCAGAGCCTGATCAGTGATACCCAGGTTTTCACGGTGATGATTGAGCAGGATGGTATGGTTGACCGTGTCAAAGGCAGAAGAGAGATCGAGGAGGATGAGGACAGAGGGAATGTTAGAGTCAAGGCTGGAGAGCAGATCTTCACGGATGTTCAGGAGAGCAGTTTCCATGCTTTTGGCAGCTCTGAGGCCAGACCGGTGGTCATGGAGACAGCCAACAGAATTGGAATGAAGGTTAAGCTGAGAGATGGCCAACTTTTCCAGGGGTTTGCCAAGAAAGGGAGTAATGGAAATTGGGCGATAGTTAGCTGGACAAGAAGGATCAGCTGTGGGTTTCTTGAGAAGAGGATGCACAAAGGAGTGCTTCAGAGGGGAGGGGAAGGATCCCGAGGCAAAGGAGTGGTTGCAAAAATCAGCAAGGGCCGGAGCAAGGGTGTCAATGTGGTCCTTGATGGTTTTTGAGGAACAGGGATGAACCTGTATTGATGAGGCTTTCGTAGATCGGACTTGTCTAGTGACCTCGTCAGGGGAGAAAAGAGGAAAGGACGAGAAGGATGGTGGGGGGGTGGCTAAAGGAGGGTCAGTAAGCACAGATGGAGAGGGGCGAGGAGGGGTGTGGGTGGAGAGGGTGGACAGGGTATCCTGGTTTTTTTAAATGAAGTGAGAGGCAAGGGCATTGCAGAGAGCCTGGGAGGCAACAGGAGGGGTAGAGACTGCAGCAAGGTTGGCCAGCTCCTTGCCAATTTTAAAGACTTCGGCCGAGTTGTTAGATGCCGCAGAGACACGAGTTTGAATGTGGACTCTCTTCTTGGTGAGGACAGAGAGTCGGTATTGCCTTTGTAGCAGGCGACAGGCCAGTTTGTCAAAGGATGAACAGGAAGTCCTCCATTTCCTCTCAGCCGCCCTACACTTAGGTTTAAGTGTAGCTAGGTCAGAGTCATACCAGGAATTGCACTTTGCTTTGGACTTCAAACGGATCCTTATGACAGGGGCAAGAGCATCAAGCGTATCAGAAATTGAAGAGTAGAGAAGAGACAGGGCTGTGTCAGGATGTGAGACAGCCAACGGTGGAGGGGGGGAGAGAAAGTGGTGGCAAAAGCCTCAACTGACACACGCTTCATGGGCCGGATGTCCGAGAAGGTAGGTGGCAGTGTTGGGGTAGGCTTGGCTTGGGGGGAAGAGAGGGAGAGATGAGATGAGAGGAGGGAGTGATCGCTCCAGGAGAGAGGAGTGGTCACAGGGATGGAGAGGGGGAGGTCAGAGGAGATCAAGACATCGAGTGTGTGCCCTGCAGAGTGAGTCGGGCCAGAGGGGTGGATGGACAGGGAGAGAGAGTCGCGGAGGTCATGGAAGAGTAAAAAGGAGGAACAAGGAGAGTCTAAATGTATATTGAGGTCAATGAGGAGCAGGAATTGAGTGGTAGAGGCCAGGAGGGAGGAGGAGAGGTCTGCCCACTCAGAGAGAAATGAGGTGATTTGACCAGGAGGCCGGTAGATGGTAACCACAGTAAGAGAATTGGTAGGCGAGAGAGAAAGCCCACAGACAAGGCATTCAAAAGAGGAGTAGATCTGAGTGGGAATGATAGAGGCAGGAATCCACTCAGGAAAGATCAGGGCTACCCCCCCACCGGACCGGGAGGATCTGGGTGCTGAGAGGATCTTGTAGCCATCAGGGAGGAGAGTGTCAAAGCTTGTCACAGAGCTGGCTGTGAACCATGTCTCAGTAAGACCAAGGACATCAAGGTCTAGTTCTTCAAGGAGGTGGCAGATGTCAGAGGAGTGTTTGACAGCAGAGCGAGAGTTGAGAGTGGCAATATGAAGAAGGTTGCCAGCCTTAAAGACCTTCCGGGGAGGGGTACAGATCAGAGGTACGCCCTGCAGAGGAGAAAGAGCCATAGGAGGGCCAGAGGAGGAGGGAGAGGGCAAGGTAGACGAGGGGGGGAGGAGGAGACAGCAGGAGATGAGAGGAAATTGATGAGGCGAGGGAAGCGCCTATCAAAGAGGAGGAGATTGGCCTGAAGGCCTTGGACCATGACAGTGCCATTTAGGTAGACATTAATGATGAATTTAGAGGAGTCGAAGGAAGCCATGAGAACTTCCCAGCGAGTGCCACCATTAATGGGAGAGGAGGAGATAGGGCAGAGCACAGAGACCATATGAGGAGTCCATAGATCTGGTGAAGGAACGACAGAGGATGTTGGTGAGGGTCTGTCTGGCGAAAGCATTGGAGTAGGTGTCGGCGATAGGAAGACCAGGGTTAGAGGCCAAGATATCCTTTTTGAACTTCTTCCTACCAGACTTAGTGAGAAGGGAAGGATAGTCAATGGAGAAGCAGTTGGAAAAGATAGGAGAAACAGAAAGCACCATTGAGGTGGAAGCAAGGAGAGGATGGAGATACTGGGGGGGCTAAGGCTGGTAGGTGTGGGACAAAAGAGAGTGGTGAGGTCACTGGGCTGGCAGGATACAGAGAAGAAACAGTATACAAGCAAAATACAGAGAATTTCGCAATGGGCAGCAAGATTTGACTTTTTAGAACAAAGCAAAAACAGCAAGATTAGACTTTTTAGAACAAAGCAAAAACAGCAAGAATTCACTTAAGGGGTTAAATCCATGTACCGATCAACAATGCATATACTATGTTGCATTTCTATACAGACCATCTCCCTGTAAATCCTCTCTTTCCCGACTTATCCCATGTTCATTTTATATTATCCTCCCACTACAAGTGAGTCCATTGATCGTGTATATGGCTCTATTGAAAGGTGCCGTTCAACGGGCTGCCCTGTTCATTGTGTGATCAAACTATATTGTTCTATCAATAAACACAAATAACTACAAATAAGGCAATTCTAGGCAGATGCTCAGGGAAACAAAAGCAGAGGTTCGCTGTGGGCACCATAGTGGCCCTTAAAACACAACATCTAGCCTCATTGCCTGATGTAGCCAGATGCAGCGTTAATCAATGCGAAGGCCCTGTCTCCATGCGGTTGCAGACTCTTCTAGATGACACAGCAGCCGCATGTCGTCTCCGAGCTCCGCAACACTCAGCTGATGCTGTAGCAGATTTGTGTCTTACTTTGGAGGGGGCATCATTGAAGTGGGGGTGGGTAGAAGGAGAAATCATTTAGATTTTAGGTAGGGTGACCAGATGTCCTAGTTTTGCCAAGGCTGCTGGGTATTTGCACCTCCGTGCCGGGGTCCCGAGACTTTTTAAATTTAAAAACCCTGTCCCGGGATTTGGGGATCAGGGATACCATCCAGGTTTTTGGCCCGATATCATGATTTTACCATCGTTTTTTAACAAAAACAGGGATGGTATCCACCCGATGCCCAAAACCAGACGTGGTTTTTAAACTTGAAATAGTCTCGGGACCCTGGGCGCTCTCCTCACTCGATTTCCACCCCCTCCCACATACCTTCCACCTTCCTTTGGGTCCCAATAAGCGTTCTGTTCCTGCAACATGACACGCGACAAGCCTCCCACATAGAAGTAGGACTGCAGTTTCACAGCTGAAGCTGTAGTCCTACCGCTACGTCAGTGGCCTGTCCCGGTTTTTTATTTTCATAATCTGGTCACCCTAATTGTAGGTTCCCTTTGGTTGACCCATAATCTACCTCCGACGCCACACTTCTCATGGTCCGTGGTGGAACTGCTCAGTGGAAGGGAGAGACCTGTGACTGGTGGGAGGGCACGCAGAGCATACAATTATGGAGGCCTTGCGTCTAGGGTGGCCAACTGTCCCGCTTTTAGCGGGATTGTCCCGCAATTAGGGACTCTGTCCCGCCATTTGCAGAGTGGCTGTGCGGGACGCAGGTTGTCCCAACTTTCGTCAGGACAACCTGCATCCATCACAGCCACTCTGCGAATTGAAGTGGGCATTTCAACAGCACGGCGCTGCCGCCTACTGCTTTTTTTCCGTGGCGGCTCTTCAGCCCCGGCTCCTTTTGAGCCTCCAGGTCGAGCTGCTAACGCTCGACACCTGGCTTCATTCCAATGCTAGTTTTTGTTCCTGGGGTCGTGATGGTCATGTTTTCAGTTAAAAAACGTGACCATCACCTCCCAAGGACAAACCATTTGCATTTCAATTAAGCCTGGCGATAGAGCGTTACAGCTCGACCTGCAGGCTCTAAAGGAGCCATTAAAAAAATGCTAAAAAAAGGGGGGCGGGCCAAACCTGAATGATGTAGTGACGTCATCACCACCTTGTGGGCAAGTGTCCCGCAAAATACTATCAAAGAGTTGGCCACCCTACTTGCGTCAGCAGCCATAAGCTTAGCACGTCGGTGCTCCCAGGATGCTTCCATGACTTTACATCAGCGATCATTCTTTCTGTGGCTTTTTATCCTTTTTTCTTATTTTATCATTTCGTTTTGCTTATTTTTTTAACAAGTGAGAACCACCTACCCTCTCTTTTTTTACCCTTTTCGACTTCCCCTATTCCTTTCTGTGTGCTTGCAATGCTTTTTGATGATTTGTTCCTTTCTGCTTTGACTGCCACACGTTGAAAGACACCAATGAAAAGCCATGTCACTGCGAGCATACCGTGGACGTTTCAAAGGTCTCCCTCGTGTTCGGCCAGCCAGACACTCTTCTGTGCGCTGTAATTCTTCCCTGTAATGGCTGGAAGGCTCTGAGGCCGCCACAACAGTGTAATCCTCTTCCTGTCCCCAGCCATTCGACAGAAGAACTCACAGCCTGCAGCGACCCCTTTGGAGAAGCGCTGAACTGCAAGCCTCCGCCACAGCTCAGCCAAGCCATGACTAGCTGCTGAGCTCCATAAAGCGTCCACCCAGATGTTCCAGAACAGAGGCCTGAAACCTGCGCCTTCCTGGTGTTTTGGACTAGGACTCCCAGGGTCCCTCACTGCTTTATTTCCCAGATAGAGCTGAAGGGCCGAAAGCTGCAGAATCCTGCTCCAGAGGTGCAGCTTCCGGCGCTCTCCGGGTTCTTTATTCAGTCTTTTAAAGGATGTCGGCTCGGAGAATTCACTGGCCCTCCAAGGATGTACTATCCCAACAAAGTAACTTCTGCATTAGTTAAACACCCGCTTCTAGAGTGGAGTGATAGGATAAACGAGACTTCTGTTCTAGGGGTACAGCTGGATTCTTGGCGCTGAACTGCGGCTTTGTTTTGTGAGGAGTTCCTTGCTGCGCTAAACAAACTAATCCCAAGCAGCCCCACATGCAAACTACCAACCTCATGTATAAAGAATAAAAAAGAGGACCCCCACTTTCTAGCAACAACATCCCTGCGTGTGTGCATAGGGTCCTGGGTGTCTCAATCCAGGCTGAAAGGTCCTCGATGTCTAAACCAGGTGTTTACAACCTGATACTCTGAAATGACTACATCTTCCACAATCCGCCACCCTTGGCTATGCTGGCTAGGCTTCATGGGAGTTGTAGTCCAAACAGCTGGAGAGCCAAAGGTTGCAAATCCCTGCTCAAGGCAGATTATCCCGCTCATAGCGATTTTTCACTGACCAAAAGATGTAAAAAAAATATTTTTAAAGGTGTTGCAAAAGTTCAGAAATGCCAATAGAAAGGTGCAAAATGTAGTATTTTACCCACCTGCCATTCATTTCAATTAGTAAGAGAAAACAATATGAATTTAAGATATGGGATGTTGAGGCTTCCATGTTGGCAAGACTCACTCATTCTTGATATGAAGGAACTCTCTCTCCCATAGCTCGTTTTCAATCATTAAATTAATGGAATTAGCTAAGTTTAGTAGTTACTTGTAGTATATTAATTAACCATGAAAGCTGCAAGATTAGAACATGTGTGCTGCAATATGAGCTTTTTTTTCCTGCAGCACATTTTTTAAATCGATGCTTCTAGCTCTCAAGGGGGCCCTGTCTAGGCCCCCAGTTGTGGCTGACTCTGGTGCATAATGATCAAAGGTCCTTACAGTCCTGTGTCCACCACCTGAGTGGGCTGGTGCCCACCCCCCGCATCAAAAAGGAACATCACAATATACCCAAATATCTCTGTTCCTTGTATCGATTTGGGTCCAGGCGATTTAGAGGAACATTTTACGTGAAGGTAACACAGATGGTGACCTTGAGCGCACAACAGTTGTTGGGACGATCATTCTGTGCTGAGTCGAATGCAGGCAGGAAGAGTGTTGGTTCCAAGATGGTCATTGATTTTGCATTTCTTTTTAGTAGTCGGAATAGACAAGCAACGTCCATCCTACTATCCCATTACCCCCTTTGACACCCTCCATAATTGTGGATCTTCACTGGAATAGGAACAATGACGGCTTCCAATGCTCTCCAATTATATCGCTGTCAAGCGTTGAATTACCAGGCTTTGAAGGATCCCAGAAATCATTCTCCTACCAGAACCTGGGGGTCTTGCATGTATGGCAAGATTTAAATAGTCCAGTCTTGTCCACAAACCCGCGCGTTTCAATTAGAATTGCTGGAATTAACCCTTACTTTTGTACCACATCTCTTAACTTGAGTCATCTCTGTTTCTCAATTTTGCCTCGATCAGTTCTCATGAAATAATCATAGAACAGCCCAGTGATCTCACAGTCAGTAGCATTCATTATCCTCTGTGCTCTCCCAAGAATCTATGGTCAGGCTGAGTAAAACAGTAAGGTTTCATTGGTGAAGTGATAGTGCGCCCCTCGATCAATCGCCTCCCGTGTTCGATATGACATGCAACCACGTCACTACACGCAAAGCGACATTTCAATTTGTGAGATTACCCATTCCGTATGCCCCATTTTAGTTTAAGGTGATACCCCCAAATTCATCCTTCCTCACCAAACTGATTGAGGAATTACCCTCCTCTCACAGCCCCTATATGTCCCTATATGTCATCCCTCCCCCATCACCCATAAAGCAGCTTCTCCAATGCAGCGCTTGCTGTTTTCTTTTCCCGACAGACCTCGTTCCCATTTTCAGGTGGGGTGAGGGTTAGGCAGGTTGTAACCCCAAGATCCAGCAGCCATACAAACTGATTGGAGCCAGCTGGGTAGTGAAGCAGCACTCCAGAGTAGAACTCTCTATGGCCGTGGCTATCATGAGAGGCCAAGAATTCTTTCAATTTGATGGCACCAAGATCAGATCAAGGAGAACGTTGTCATGGTAGAACCGACAGCCAGGTGGTAAAGGCCTCGCTAAATTAGCAGGGTGTAACCCTTACTCGTGCCCTGCATTCCTTGGCTCTGGAAGTCAACCTCTGGATAGAGAGCAATCTATTGAGTCTCTACACTTCCTGTTTTCAGGAGTAAGCAGCATTCAAGTGGATCTGCTGAGTCAAGTTTTTCCACCTTCAGAGTTTTCCAGCAAACAGGAACCAGCTACAGCTATCCCCTGCCGAGATCTTTTCATATCAGCGGACGAATCGCTTCTGATTCGGCTTTGCTCTATGTTGCCAGATTCCAAAGCTTGGGAGCTGGATGTGCAGTTGATGCTTTCCCTCCAATTCCCCTCCTCGCACAGGTAATATCACAGATCCAGAGATGTGGAGGCTTGAGGATTCTTATAGCTCTGCATGCTCCCATAAGGATCCGGATTCTGCCGATAAAAGGGATGTTTGCCCCGAACCCGTCGACACTGCTGTGCCATACACCTAATCTCCAGCGTCCTGAGGATTGAATTAATTGGCTTTCGATGCCGAGAAGCACTTTAGGTCCAATCTTCATGCAGGTCTTTGAGCAAAGTTACTGCCAGTAAACAAGTGGTCATGCTGGTATAGTAGTTCACCTGAAAGTGTTTGAAACCATTGACATATGATCCGGTGAAGATACTGGATATCCTTTGCAATGGGCTTGAGAATGGGTTGGACACAGTTGCCCGCTGCAAGGCTATCCGAATCTTCTGGAAACATCTGCATGCAGAGGAAAATTTGGCAAAGAGCATGTTCAAAGCATTTGACCTAAAGCATCCAAGAAGCAGAGCATTCGGTTCCTGCTTGTCATCCCCCATTGGTTCTGGATGTGTTGAAGCCTTTGGAGTCCATTTTAGTAAAGAGGTTATCTGCTGGCTTGGCACTCCTTATCTCTATTGTGTCAGAAGATCAAATCAGAGAATTGCACTCCATGGTGATATAACCCCCAAAATTGAAGCTCTTTCTGGGCAAGGTGGTCTATGCTGAGACCAGGTTTTCAGTTGATAGCGATGTCCATCCTTCTTTTCCTGTGGGAACGGTGGACTCCAGTGATCATCAAAGAGGGTCCTGGTTCTAGGTTGAGGCAAGCTGATCTGTGTTAGGTGGACCGCAGACATTCGTAAAATATTGGCACTCGCTTCCTGATGACCACACAATCAGGGAAATAGGGAGTCAGGAAAGTGACCAGGGAGGTGTCAGAAGGAGTCCATGAGAAATCTACCCAGGCAGTAGCAGATTCCTGGGCAAGTATCTGCAATGCTGCCGCTTGGGCTGAATCTTTAGTATGCCCTCGTCACTTCAGGCTGACGATTGGAGGTACGCTAAAACCAGCCACAGAGGTTTCAGCAGACTAATATTAGTATTTCATGCAATAAGATGTGAGTCTTATTCTACACGAGTAAAACATATTTTAGAAAGTCTGGTTGTGCAGTACTTGTTTCATTTGCTTGGGTTCATCCTTGCAAGTTAGGGCTTGGCCAAGGATGGATGTACATGTGGGGTGGAGACTCATGTCTAATTGCAAACCTGGTAACTATCCATCATGCCTAGTCCAATCCACTGTCATCCTAATTCTGCCTCCCACCCATAGAGCTGTACATCAACCAACCTTCATGGGGGTGGATAAGAACAGGAAGAGCTGGGGCTCCTGAAGGGGGTGGGCCGACAGTTTCATCAAGGGGCAACTTTGGACCTCTCAGAGAGGGGCTCGTCAATGATTTAGGTTTTGGACTCTGAAAGTTTGGAATATGCGTAATGGTGACTGCCAGTTAAGTAGTTCAGTGTTTCAAGATAAGGGGGGAACAAACAAAAACAAAAAGCAGTGTCTTCCACGCTAGCATGGAACAGGGTTATATTAAGTTCTTTAATTGTTCCTAGTGCTGCAGCAAGATAACGAAGTGGGTTACCCCCCCTGGTGCTGGGGGGGACACTTATTGCTAGTTCAGAGTTTAGTTTTCTTGAAGCTCTGCTGTATTATGTAATATGCATTTGAAACACAACAGCTTTGATTCTTGGCTCCATAACATATTGTGCTTTATTGTGGCCTACATTCGATTTTTTCACCTACAAATATTTAAAATGTCAAACTTATCAGGGCGTTTCGAGTTCTCTAGAACATTGCAGTTAGTCAATTTCTCCTATGATTTTAACTTTGTGATTGGAATAATTAGTTTGCTTTGATTCCTCTTCCATTATTGTTGTCACCCTTTGTGTTTGGGGTTGCCTTTTTTTGTCTATGCATTGATCTCGTCTATAACAGTCCTGGTTTTCTGTTCTCCCAGTTTGTTTTGTTGAAATGGGTTGTATAATGGCCTCCTAATGATCAATTTCCCTGATTGATCCTTACTATTCGTGTCCCTTTCTTTAGAGAATGTGTGATGTTCAGTTTAGCGAGTGAACTCTCATTTGACTTTACCGCCCATGTTGGGATGGTTGACTGAGTTCTGAACAGTCTCCGTGAAAGGAAACCTTTCATGCCGCATATGGGCAGAAATGCATTGTGGGTGGACAGCACAATGGGTACCGCTTCGCACGCTTCCCAGTCCTGCCATTGATTGCTTCCTTTGGGTCACACGTCTGCAACCTGTGGCTCTCCAGATGTTTTGGACTATTACTCCCATGATCCCTCGCCTTTGATAATGCTGGCTGGGACAGATTGGCATTGTAGTCCAGTAGTCCATGCAGCCAGTTCGGCAACCAGGTACTAAGGCCTTCCTGGGTGAGGGTAACCAAACCCCTGCAAGAACTGCTATGGGGCCCCAAACCCGCACTTAAAACATGTTGAATGTATCCATCTGTTCTGTTGGCAATTCCTTTTCTCAATATTGGGGTTTCTCTGTGAAAACCATTGGGGGGTTTGTGTAGATCGGATGCTGGGGTCTACTGGTTGGGCTTGTCCTTCAGGTGCAGGAGCGCCTTGGAGCAAAGAGGCCGGTGTAGTAGTGTGAACACTTTGGAAGTGACCTTAATCTCCTACTAATCTAGTCAATGCATTGTCGGAGCCATGTGGGTGGATTTATCGACTCTGCCAGCAGGAATCCCATTGGATTCTCGAGTTCCTCTGGGTGGAGATTCCGGTCTGATGGAGGAGGTTGCAGAAGCCCAGTTTAGAGTCACCTTTAGGCATAATGCTGGATTCCTTGTAATCTACTGAAACTGAAGGAAAGGTTGGATTGGTCAGATTGAAGTCAACACCAGTCAATTTGATTCGTTTGTGATTCCACAGGATGCGGGTGGCCACAGAGGACATGTCAAGATGATCCTGCTTGTATTGGAGGACATTGGTGGTTTCTGTCACTGGAAGAAGGTTTCTGATTTTGGTTCTAAACAGAAGAAGCTCAGGGTTTTGCCTGTTGCAAGTCAGCCATGTTGTGGGCTCAGTTCTTCTTTCCTGGTGATTAAGTGGAAACAATCAAAGAAGGGAGTGACTGACACAACACTGAGTGCAGGCCATGGAAGTGGTACTGTGGGTAGCCAGGCACAAGTGTCCAGAGATGAGAAACTCACTGAGACCGCCCTTTATTGATTGGTCGGCTCCGAACCACTTTTCTGAATATAATGTGCATCGCATCTCATTAGAAGACCTTGGAACATCAGTTCAGTGTATTACAAAGTCACTTAATTTGTTCCTCCTAACCTCGCTGCGCTCAGTAGGCCCACTACTGGCTGTGCGTTTCTGCCATGGATAACACACTGCACTGTAAATAATATTATTTTATTCAACATCTGCTATGTATTCCTATTTTCCATCTCCTTTGATGACGTGCATTTTTTTTGTCTGTGCGCCCACTGCATTCCCTCCACATACCTCTTCCTCGTCCCAGTACGTACTTCTGAGTACTTTCGTTATTTAGAAAAATTGTAAAGTTGAAAAGAGTAAAGAGGAGGGGCGTGGCCTGGCAAGATGGTGATGGAATCGTGAGACCCGTGAGCTCTGCAGTGCTGCTGGATACCACGTGACTTCAAGGGATCAAAAATAGTGATTCTACTACCGACACAACAGGCTTCCATGTTGTAAAATCTGCAGCGACAGAGGGTGAAATTTGAGTGCAATCGGCCCTGCGGACTACCGAATTGAGACAACTCGAGATGGCCGCTTGCCACGAGCAGACTCGGAGGAATCAGCCCCAGGACCCTGCCGGTAGAATATCAAAGTCAGCAGAGGCGGTGGCAGAGGATCAGCCCAGCAGATATCTGCAGAAGGGAGGCAGGTGAGCGAGGGAGTGGGACCGGCCATAGGGCGGATCAAGGCAGGTGGGTGTGGCTGGCTTCCTCCATAATTAGTGAGTGAACTGAGACACCAGAGCCGCAGTGCTCTTACCCAAGAGTGGGACTAAGGTGGAGGGGGAGAAGACCTCCGGAGTCCAAGAGCAGCAGGAGAAATGCCCAGAGGGGCATTCCCCCCAGACGGGACATGTGAAGCTGGATGAGAAGTGACAGTGGAAAACCAGAGCATCCCCCCACCCCCGGGGGCCCAGTCCACGGTGGAGTGAAAGCCTGACGAGAGCTGAAATGGCAGACGGGGGCCTGCACCTCCTAGAGGGGAGTGGACCTGCACCTTCCACCGTTACATCACTCTGAAGCATCTGCACATGGGATAAGCAGCTCTTGCTGGCCACCAGGCAGTGCCGGGAGATCACAACGGTGTGGCCGAGTGAAGCCTGACATAACGAGCAGCGGCTTACCCCGCTTAGGAGCGGGTAAGCTTGCAAGTACCACCCATGCCTCAGTTATAAGAAGTTGCGTAGGTGTAGACAGCTCTCATTGGACCTAAACACTGCAAACAACATAAAGAAGAAATGTGAAGGCCCATGAGCACAAGGACAAGTCTGTGACGTCCATCAAGGATTTACTTCAGTCGGCTACGCCCACCCCAGCCGTATCATCCAACTTTGAACAGGCGCCACCAGCCGAATTAGACTTACAGCCAGCTACAAAAGACGATATTGGCCCATTGTTCCAATCCATCCAGAAGGAGATGGCGACCACCTTTCAAGAGCTCAGGGGCTGCTTCAAGGAATTGACCCACAATGTGCAGCAGGCTGAGCATAGGTTAAGAGCAACTAGGACCAGCTGGAACACCGGACTTCATGGATGAGAAGATGTAGGGCAGTGAGTCCGAGACCTCTTCGTAGAGATTCTGGGCGACGCCACCGAGTCGGATCTTATATTGGACTGCACGCACAGAGTTTTTTTCTAACTTTCAGCAGCGCCAGAATCTTCTTCCAGATGTCATCAAAAAGGTACACTTTGTGGGATATCATTTAAGGGCAGCAATCTTACGCTATTTCAAGGCGCTAGGTATTATTCAGAGGCATCGACTGATGAAGCCACTGATTCAATGGCTGGCGAGTAAGGTAGTCCAATATAGATGGGATACCATTTTCGAATTATATTCAAATAGGAACGGGTGCAGCACCAGTTCACCTCTCTCAAGCTGTGATTGAGGTCTTAACAATTCTGAGCGAGGAGCTGCAGCGCTCTGAAGAGGTGGGGCTCAATAGCACCCAGTCTGACTGGTCTCGAGAGAGAAGTCTAGGAAAGAATGGCACAGGGACCACAGGAGGCCCCTCCTTGGACAGACGCGAGAGGAGTGGGGACTCTGAGGGCCCGCTTGAAGGGCCTTGTCTATCATGTTTTCTTCAGCTGGCATTAAGGCCTGGTGGGAGACTGGGGTGGGGGGTTTATGGCAAAATTACATGTGTCCTTCGTTGTTTAGTTGGTTACGTGGGGCTCAATACCGCCCAGTCTGACTGGTCTCGAGAGAGAGAGAAGTCTAGGAAAGAATGGCACAGGGACCACAGGAGGCCCCTCCTTGGACAGAGGCAAGAGGAGTGGGGACTCTGAGGGCCCGCTTGAAGGGCCTGGTCTATCATGTATTCTTCAGCTGGCATTAAGGCCTGGTGGGAGACTGGGGTGGGGGGTTTATGCAAAATTACATGTGTCCTTCGTTGGTTAGTTGGTTACGTGGGGCTCAATACCGCCCAGTCTGACTGGTCTCGAGAGAGAAGTCTAGGAAAGAATGGCACAGGGACCACAGGAGGCCCCTCCTTGGACAGACGCCAGAGGAGTGGGGACTCTGAGGGCCCGCTTGAAGGGCCTGGTCTATCATGTTTTCTTCAGCTGGCATTAAGGCCTGGTGGGAGACTGGGGTGGGGGGTTTATGGCAAAATTACATGTGTCCTTCGTTGGTTAGTTGGTTACGTTTCATGAAGTTGCATTTACGTTAAGCTTTAGGAGATAGGCAGGGCATCAGGAGTACGCGCCCATACTTAGGTTTTTTCTAACCTAATGTGTCCCCAATACGAGGCTGTTTAAAATGTCTGTGTATTGCTTCCAAGGCATTCAAGCAGTACTGGAATTGTTGTTCTGATGATTGTCTGCCTGGTTCAACAGTAAACTTTGTTTTTCTTGGCTTACACTTATTTAGGTTATGGTCGAGAAGCTCTGGCTTGCCTGGGTATTCCGAAGAGGGGACAATGGGCCTTGCGGGCACCTGCCTCTGAATCATGGATTAACGGGGTATGCAGTGGGGAAGAGTGGGATAAATAGGATTTAAATAAGGGATTTTAAGATTGGATTGCTAAATGTGCCTCAAATCCTTGATGAAGCGGATAAGCGTGTTGGCTAAACTAACAGAATTGAAAGCTGAGATATGGTTACTGCAGGAGACTCACCTGTTGCGGGAGGACTGGCCTCGACTACACTCGAAATGTTTTCTAGTTCAATACTTTGCATCACAGCCGAATAGAAGAGCAGGCGTTGCAATACTCATTAATCTACTTTGAATTTCAAGAAGATAGGTGAGGTTAAAGATAGCCAGGGGAGGTTCCTGGGTCTTCAAATTCGACTTGGGAAAGAAACTTGACCCTGTTCTCAAAATATGGCCCGAATCAAAACCAAGATGAATTCTACACCCGGATATTCCCACGCTTTAGCGTATTCCAGAAAGTTGACCTGATTGTGGGGGACGATATTAATGTGGTATTAAATGGTCGGCTGGATACATCGGGGCCCGCGACGGAGGCAGATTTGCTTAGGTCGGTTTCACTTAAGCATGTGATAGATGATTTACAACTAATACATATATATGGAGACATCTGCACCCACAAAATTGGGATTACACACACTTCTCCCATGTACACCGTAGCTTTTCCCGGATAGACTATTTCTGAATCTCCCAATCACTCCTACCTGCTTTTACGGCATCCACTGTTGAACGGGGGGGTTGTCTCAGACCGTGCCCCTATAACGATCCAGCTGCACACATATCCTTCACATGCAAGGAAATTCACCTGTGGAAAGTGAATGACTCCTTCTCAGCTGATGCACAGAATAATGTGAAAGGGGAAATGACAAGATTGAGGTGCGCTCCGACATGCTTGTAATGTAAGTCGTCCACTGCTGCATATACTACACAAGAGGTAACCCTAACTGCCCCCAAAGTTTACAAACATAGAAATGGTGTGTATTACTACTGCGCAAAGGACATAAAGTTCGAAGTATCAGGTCGCCAAGTCATTCAGTATTCGAAAAAACAGTCATCCAGATTTGTGAATGAAGATTTTAATTGTGTTTGCATCCGACACGTGTTTCAACCCAAGGGGTCGTCCTCAAGGCAAGAATAAAAGGGATAAGTCCCTCTACAGAACAGTATTTATATATATCCAGGAATACAAACATGTGTCTCCTAGACAGATACCTAATGGGTATGCTGTGTGCGCCCCATTTGTACAAAGACTATGTCTTTCAGTAGGGTTCGGCGGGATATTTCAGAAGAAGTCTAAGAGGAAGACGACGCAGTTAGAAGACCTGTTCCTGGGAGACCCCATGAACGAAAGGTTTCCTCGCTATACAAGGTCCTAGACGCAAGTCGATTCAAACCCCCGCCTTCTTATATGGTTAAATGGGAGGAAGACATGGGCTCCCCAATAGACGTTGGCATGGTACAACATATGGTCACGGGCAAGGAAATCATCCAGATGTGTACAATGAAAGGAGAATGGTTTTAAAATAATGTATAGATGGTATCTCACCCCACAACTGCTCCATAAAATGAGCTCTGCAATACCACTCAGCTGTTGGAGATGTGCTCACACTCTGGGCACAGTGTTTCATATCTGGTGGTCGTGCAATCTATTTCAGCCGTACTGGAAAGAGGAACTTGCACAAATTTAAATAATCAATGGAGTCGACTTGCCCACCAATCCCTTAGTGGTGCTGTTAGGGGGTGAGGACCAGGATGGGCAATGCGAATTGGGGACATCATCCTCTAAACTGACAACTCACTTCTTAGTTTCGGCACGAGTTGTAGTATTTCGTAATAAGGCTCTGTGGTGGGTGAAAATATGGTTTGTGTCGGCAATGTGCAGAATGGGGTCAGCTTACAAGGATGAGATGACAAAATATTAGGACGAAGGGGTCCCATTCATTCATTTTGTAAGCCAAAAGGATAATCAAGGGGTGCACTATAAAGTCCAAGATTTGATATCTTCTGCATTAATATAAATGTTGACAAGTGGCCATGGCTGGGTTTGTAAGAATAAGTACTGCACTGTGGGTCTCAGTCAAAGCGGCCACCCTGTGGGTGCCACCCCGCCGCCCTTCGTGGGGTATCTGGTTATTTACAATTTAGGAAGGCCCTTAAGACCTTATTGTTCTAATTTCTTTCTTCCTTGTGATTCATTGGCTGTCAGTCATAGCGCCAGGTTGCCTTTTGGGGTTGGTTGCGCTGCACCTCCTTGGTGGGAATAATTATAACATAACACAACACTGTCATTATTACACAGCAATCCTTGGATCTAAGATGCGATTGGTTAGCAAATATCTAGTCATTTTTTGGAAGATGGTATGCAAGATGGAGGTTCGGCTAATTGTATTTGTACCAATTACTATTGTTACTGTGTATCCTTATGACCTTAATCTCAATAAAATGTGAATGGCAATAAAAATCAAAGTGTCATGAGGATAAAGCACTCGTCACATTCCCAGAGTGCCCTGCATGGTCCTTCGGCCCTGCTTCAAGCTCTGAGAGCTTCCTGGAGGAGGGAAATTACTGAATAGGGAAACCGCTGCTTCAGCTTGTGTTACAGTGATCCAAATTAACGTTTCCGGAGCCCCCCTCCTCTCGTTAAGCATACTCTAAAAAGATGAGGCTTGGACAGAATGAAAGACCTTGAGAAAAGGGTGGTCTGATGCTGGAAATGCATCAGAGGGACAGGGCCTCCGTATCCTTTTCCTTTACTGTTTTTATCGCGTGTTCTGTCGTGTTTTCCATGAAGGAGTTCATGTGGGACTCCTGGAGGTGCAGCTCTCTCTTTTGGTTTGGTGTACAGACCCCTGGGATACCCTTATTGCACCCATGGGTGGGGGCACAACCCTGTGCTCCTAGTGTATGTTTTTGGGCACCTGTGTGTGGCCCACAGAGCGGGGTATGGGCTGGTGGCAGCTCCATGCTGAATTTGACAGGTGCTCTGAGTATCCTCCATTTTGGGACACCCAGGCCCTGCCATTGGAATCAGTTGATTACTGATAGGAAACAAGATGGCCCCTGTGGCCTCTTGCTTTATATTGCCTGTTACCTTGTTTTCCCAAAGTCCTGGGAAGCCCTGACTCTGTCCCTTCCCCCCGGACTGGCTGTTGGGTGGAGGTTTCATATATGGTGTTGTTGTGAAGTCCAGGCCAGACTGGCTGGTACCTTCCCAGTGACTGTATGTTGTGGGTACACCCTGTGGGTGGCCCCTGGGTGAATGGAGTGTGTGACCAATATGCACTTCTGGTTGTGGATGTCTGGTTTCTGGTGTTTGACACAATGACTGAGACAGCCCTGCCCGAAACTGGTATGAATACAGTGTGGAGTGTTGAATGGCTGGGTACTTGTCCCAATACACATAACTTGTTGTGAGTGTCTGGAGAGAAGTGAATGACCTGAATGCACTATGCACCTGATTGACTGCCTGCCTGCATGAATGCCCTTCTGAGCGATTGGTTGCCTGAGTGTGACCCAGCAGAATGAATGGGAGACCAACTAGTATATCTGGGGGCCTCTCACTGCTAGAATTCGTGTTCAGAAGCCGAAGTCTACTACGACGAGCAACTGGAGTGAAACTGAAGCTTGACCTTGAAGCCCTGCTGGAAGAGAAGAATTGCTGTTGCCCTTCTTCATCAATCTGAAAGCTGCTGTGTCTCCAAGGACTGACCCCGAGAGGACCTGGTAAGGCGCCCTCTTCCCGAGCTACGAGGGACCATCGTGCACACGCTGATCTTTGCCAAAGCTCCCTGGTAGACAGACCTACGACAGACTGCCGACCGGAGACGGGAACTGCCGCGGAATCCCAAAGAGAAGCGCCCGGACTGTTTTCCGCCACTGTCGACGACCGCCGTCGCCGACCGGAGCCGCAGTGCTCCCGTTGCCTAAGAACCTTCGATTCCGCACCGCTGCTCGCCTTTTCCTGCCAGAGAAGGCCAGGACATCGACGTGCCGAGGAGCATCCTCCAGTGGGTTTCCCGCCACCCAAAGACCACAGAGACGCCGGACGACTTGATGCCCTTGCTGGGCCACAGTTCTTCAAACTCTTTGCGGTCCTGAACGATCGACATTGAGATGTCCTGCACACCTCTTCCTTGCAGGACGTCTACACTCCATCATCGAAAAGCACTGCCAGGAAAGAAGCTGCCACTTCACCATCGTAGCTCACCCTGTTCTCCGTCAGACGTTCAACAACCCGTGACTCCTGCCTTAAAGGGAGGGCACTCAAGAAGGGCCGTTGATTCCCTGACGAGAAACGCTACGCCAGGTACTTTGGGGTTGCAGAACTATTGGAAAGTCTCTTGTGAACAATATATGGACTGGGTTTGTGCTATACCTTTATTCTACAGGTTGCCCAGGTGGGGGGATCTCCACAGAGAACTGTGTCTAGGTATCAGGGCCAGTATTCTTCCAATTGTTCTAACCAACTGATTTCCTCTTATGTCTATTGTTGGTTTCCTTTACAAACTGATTTGTGTGACATTTAACCGTACAGTTGATGCACTTTAAAGAGATCTAATAGGAATTGTGGTACCACGTAGAACTGTATATTTGCCATTATAGATAACCGAGTACAAAGTGAGTTATCGTGATATTGTACATAATCTTGAATATTAATTATATAAAGACTGTGTTTTAACTAATACAGTGTGCGGACATTCCTTTGTGGGTGCTTGGGGACTACACTGTACACATCACCTCCTGAGAAGCTAGGCCTTGATTGCTCAACCACATGCCAATAATAGAGAATCTTGGCTGGGGTCCTCTGTGCCTCTCCTCTACCATATAGAGGGCAGAAGTACAGACACCCCCTCTGGTCTTTACACTGGTGGCAGCGGTGGGATGCTCATGGTTTTAAGAATCAGTGTATAACCGTGCCACTTACAAGGATATCTGCACTTTGTTAAATTGAGGTTTAGTTGTGTACAAGATAACTGCATTACAAGCAATGGAAACTATTGCGAATAGTAAATTGACTCGGATGAGTTTAGAGGATCTCCAGGATGCTTGTGAAGCCAGGGAGTTAGACTTAGTGGATAAGTCTAGGGCTGAGCTGATAGCTGCCCTGGTGGACTACCACGGTGATGGTGGAACTCTTGAAGGGGGGGATGCAACCAATGAGGACTCTGCCCCGAGGTTGTCGCTGGATCTGTTTCTGGGAATGCCACCATTCCTGCTGCCTCTGTTCCAAACCCCAGCAATTCCTTGGAACTTGAGTTATTAAGGATGAAATTGGCCTTTGAATATTGCAAGTTCGAAATAGATGCTGAGCTTAAGAAAAAGGAGCTGTCACAGCAAGTGGAGCTCAAGAATAGGGATCTTGAACTCAAAGATAAGGACCTTGAACTCAAGAACCGGGGCACTGAATGTCAGCGAATCCAGTTAGAGAAAGCTTGAGTGGAGACTTCAGCTAAACCATTTGAGAGTGTCAGGTCCCCAGCAACCAAGTTTATGAAAGATTTGGTTGGTGTGTATGCGGAGGGTCCTGATATCCTCCAATGGATTGAAGCATTTGAGATGGCTTGTGCAATTCATGATGTTGATAACCGAGATTGGGCTAAGTGTTTGTTAAGCAGAGCGCCTCAAACTGGATATGACTGTATTCTGAAACTGAGTGTGGAAGAAAGGGGTCAGTATAAATGCATGAAGTCTGCTTTGATTGCCAAGTTTGGCAAGACACCTACCCAGTACCTTGAGAGGTTCCGGGATTTTAAGAATCTAGAGAATGTGTCTTGGATTGACTGGGTGAGTGCTGCGCACGTGAACATGATGGGGTGGATTGATGGTTACAAAGTGAAAATGTTTGTTGAATTGTCCCACTTTTTGTTTTTTGAGCATTTTCTCGGGAGCCTGTTCACCAGAGCTGCATCCGTATGTTGCTAACCAGAATATTTTGGACCCCTTTAAGCTGGCTAGGTTGGCTGACAAGTGGGTCTCCCGCGGGTGTCCCCTGAGGACTCCAGTGGGAAGGACAAGGACAAAGAAAAAGGGATCTCTCAGAAAGCAGAGGAGTCCCAGAAGTAATCACAGTCGGGTAAACCAAAACCTTCCTCTCCTAAGACCCAAAAACCTAGTGGGGATAAGTCTGTAGTGGGTGGCAGTAAGAGTAGTGGTCTGCCTGCTGTAGAGCAGGGTCCCAGTGGCTCCAGTACCGTACCCCGCACTCCTGGCACTTTTTGGGATTGTGGGGCTCTGGATCACCGAAGGGGTGACCCCAAGTGTAAGGGTAAGGCACTTGGAGTCCAGGCTGTCAGCCTAACCTACCGCTACTCCGTACCTGAGGAGGAGGTCACTGTCCTCCCCTCCTCTACTGGGATCACCTTCGGTGCTCCCGTAGAGATTTCCTTAGTGTCCCTTGGGGCCTGGGACCAGTATGCAGAAGTACTGGCAACTATCCCACAGAACACTCGTAGGTTTTTGAGAAGTGTCCTCTTGAATGGCCAGCCTTCTACTGGTTTGAGAGACACTGGGGCAATCATGACAGTGGTGGACAGGACCCTGCTCAAGTCAGAGGACTATGTAGGTGCTCATCTGAGAACCACCAGGTTAGCTGGTGGGCCTCCCAAATTATCGCCTGTAGCCTTAGTCAACATTACGATTGGAGACAAGACCACAAAGCTTCCGGTCCTGGTTCAGGACAATGTGCCTGCGAACATTTTATTAGGAAACGATTTGGTCAAGTTGGGGACGATCACGGATGGTCTACCCATGGCTGCTGTGGCGGTCACCCAATTGCAGGTCACACAGGGTCTGGCTGCAAGCCCGGTACCCTCTCCGACGGGGAATCCCAAGGCACGAAGGAAGCGGAAGAGTAAGAAGGCACCTCTGTGGAGGGAGCCCCTTCTCTTCCTGCTGTTCCAACAGCACCCATTGGGATCCAGGCTCCGGACGGGCTGGGTCCAGTGGGAAAACCCTGTCTCAACTCCGGTGGGAGAAGAGCCAGAAGACTTTCCTGTGGGAGAGGTACTCAACCCGGAGGACCACCCCGACCATCAATGCTTGTTAGCTGAAGGGGGACCCTCCTGGGCGGGATTCTGTAAGGGACAGAGAGAGTGCCACTCTCTCGAGGGCCTGAGGAAACAGGCCCTGTCCCAGGCACAAGGAGAAGTGCCTAGGAAATTACGTATCTATTGGGAGGGCGAGCTCCTTGTTAGTGAGCCCATGAAGCCTGAACCTGGTGCCCTCAAGAGGTTGGTGGTACCCCAGGTTTACAGGCCCTTCCTGCTGCAGTTGGCGCATGAGGTGCCCTTAGCCGATCATCTTGGTACCAAGAAGACTAAGCAGAGGCTCTCTGCCCATTTCTGCTGGCCCCGGATGGGTGTAGAAGTGGAGTCCCACTGCAAGACCTGCCCCACTTGTCTGGCAAGACTGGTGGCAGTGGTATGGCCCCACTGCAGCCATTGCCAGTGGTTGGCACATCATTTCAAAGGGTGGGCATCGACATTGTCGGTCCCCTTGACCCTCCCACTTCATGTGGACATCGGTTCATCCTGGTCTTTGTTGATCATGCCACCAGGTATCCTGAGGCTATACCCCTTCGGACTGTTACTGCCAAGGTGGTTGCCAGGGCTCTCCTGGGCATTTTTACCCATGTTGGATTCCCTAAGGAGTTTGTCTCTGACAGAGGATCCAACTTCATGTCTAGTTACATTAAAACCATGTGGAAAGAGTGTGGGGTAACCTACAAGTTCTCCACTTCTTACCACCCCAGACCAATGGTCTGGTTGAGAGATTTAATAAAACTCTCAAGGGCATGCTAGGCGCTTTGGAAAAGCCCCTAAAGAGGAAATGGGATCTCCTCCTGCCATGCCTGCTGTTCGCTTACAGAGAGGTACCTCAAGAGGGTGTTGGTTTCAGCCTCTTTGAGTCACTCTTTGGACATCCCATGAGGGGGCCCCTTGCCTTGATCAGAGAAGGTTTGGAAGCCACCCCTCCAGGTCCCCCAAGCAAGTGGGGGACTAGGTGTTGGGCCTCAGATGGAGGATGACACAGATGATGGGTCAGGCAACAGCAAACCTCAAGGCCAGCTAGGAACTGAATAAATACTGGCATGACCTTAAAGCCTCACAAGTGGGTTGGACTCTGGGACAGGAAATCCTTGTGATGGAGCCTACCAACCCTAGAGCTTTGTCAGACAAGTGGACTGGACCCTTCAGGATCATCTCCAAGATGGGCGAAGTCAATTATCTGGTTGACATGGGAGTCTCTGGGGTAGCCCCTCAGGTATTCCATGTTAACAGGCTCAAGCCTTTCCACAGGAGAGAAGAAGTCTCATGTCTCTTGCTAGCTTCAGAGCAAGAAGAGGATGAGAGTGAGCCCATTCCCGATTTGCTGCATAGCAACCCTCAGGATGGCTCAGTGGAGGGAGTACATCTCTCTCCAGATCTGACGACAGAGCAGCAGAAGGCCTGCAGGGCTTTGCTCCGGCAGTATGCCTCTCTGTTTTCACTGACACCAGGCCTTACACCGTGGTGTAGACACAAAATTGACACTGGTGAAAGTGTGCCTGTCAAAAGCAGGTGCTACCGTATGTCAGATACCGTTAAGAACCACATCCAGGCTGAGGTCGCCAAGATGTTGGATGTGGGTATTATTGAACCCTCAACCAGTCCCTGGTCCAGTCCAGTGGTCCTTGTCCCCAAGGCAAGTTCCCAGGCAGTACCAAGGATTGGAGCTTCTGTGTGGACTACCGAGGAGTCAATGCCATCGCCAAAACTGACGCGCACCCATTGCCCAGGCCTGATGAGCTCATGGACACCATAGGTGCTGCCAAATTTGTAAGCACCTTTGACCTTACCTTTGGATATTGGCAAATAGCTCTGCCGCACCATGCCAAGGAAAAGACGGTGTGCTCAACACCTGAGGGACTCTACCAGTTTAGGGTCATGCTTTTTGGGTTGAAGAATGCCCCTGCCACCTTCCAGAGATTGGTCAATCATGCGCTCAGTGGGCTGGAGGCTTTTTGTGTGGCTTACTTAGATGACATTGCCGTCTACAGTTCCACCTGGGAAGAGCATTTGACACATCTGGATAAGGTGTTGCAGGCCTTGAAAAGGGCTAACTTCACTATCAAGGCCACCAAGTGCCAGATAGCTCAGGGGAAAGTCACGAATCTTGGTCATGAGGTAGGAGGGGGTCAAATCCAACCTCTCCCCAGTAAAGTACAGGATGGACATGACTGGGAGAATCCCACTACTCAAACCCAGCTGAGAGCCTTTCTGGGCCTCACTGCGTATTATCGCAATTTCATGGCAGACTATGGAACCAAAGCTACACTTCTGACAGCTCTGACCTCACCCAAACAGCCTAGGAAGGTTAATTGGACTGAAGACTGTCAGAGGGCCTTTGATGGCTTGAAAGAAAGTCTATGTAGGGCACCTGAGTTGTGTGCGCCTGATTACAGCAAGCCCTTTATCATTCAAACTGACGCTTGCGACACCGGAATTGGAGCTGTCTTGTCCCAGTTAGATGACAAAGGGAGGGAACATCCTATCATATTCATCAGTAGACAACTCAAGGGTAGAGAACTTAGGTGAGCTGCTGTTGAAAAGGAATATTTTAGAATAGCTTGGAGCCTTAGGAGTTTTAGCCCCTACCTTACAGGGTCTATCTTCAAGGTCCAAACAGATCATAAGCCCCTGAAGTGGCTTATGCAGATGAAGGGTGAGAACCCGAAACTGCTCAGGTGGTCCATTAGCCTGCAAGGACTAGACTTTACCATTGAGCACAGACCAGGGAAGAGTCACGATAATGCAGATGGCCTTTCCAGAAGGTATGTTGACCATCTGGATGAGGGTGTCTATCCCGTGGGAGATTAGGCACCCTCCAACTCAGTCTGGGGGGTGGGGGAGCGACTGTGATGCTGAAAATGCATCAGAGGGACAGGGCCTCCGTATCCTTGTCCTTTACTGCTTTTTATCGTGTGTTCTGTCGTGTTTTCCACGCAGGAGTTCATGTGGGACTCCTGGAGGTGCAACTCTCTCTTTTGGTTTGGTGGACAGACCCCTGGGATACCCTTATGGCACCCATGGGTGGGGGTACAACCTTGTGCCCCTAGTGTATGTTTTTGGGCACATGTGAGTGGCCCACAGAGCAGGGCATGGTCTGGTGGCAGCTCCATGCTGAATTTCACAGGTGCTCTGAGTATCCTCCATTTTGGGATACCCAGGCCCTGCCATTGGAATCAGTTGATTCCTGATAGGAAACAAGATGGCCCCTGTGGCCTCTTGCTTTCTATTGCCTGTTACCTTGTTTTCCCAAAGTTCTGGGAAGCCCTGACTCTGTCCCTTCCCCCGGACTGGCTGTTGGGTAGAAGTTCCATATATGGTGTTGTTGTGAAGTCCAGGCCAGACTGGCTGGTGCCTTCCCAGTGACTGTATGTTGTGGGTACAACCTGTGAGTTGGACCTGGGTGAATTGAGTGTGTGACCAATATGCACTTCTGGTTGTGGATGTCTGGTTTCTGGTGTTTGACCCAATGACTGAGACAGCCGTACCTGAAACTGGTATGAATATAGTGTGGAGTGTTGAATGTCTGGGTACTTGTCCCAATACACATAACTTGTTGTGAGTGTCTGGAGAGAAGTGAATGGCCTGAATGCACTATGCACCTGATTGGCTTCCTGCCTACATGAATGCCCTTCTGACCGATTGGTTGCCTGAGTGTGACCCAGCAAAATTAATGGGAGATCAACTAGTATATCTAGGGTCCTCTCACTGCTAGAATTCGTGTTCAGAAGCTGAAGTCCACTACGACGAGTAACTAGAGTGAAACTGAAGCTTAACCTTGAAGCCCTGCTGGAAGAGAAGAATTGCTGGTGCTCTCCTTCATCAATCTGAAAGCTGCTGTGTCTCCAAGGACTGACCCAGAGAGGACCTGGTAAGGCGCCCTCTTCCCGAGGTACGAGGGACCATCGTGCACCAGCTGATCTTTGCCAAAGCTCCCTGGTAGACAGACCTACGACAGGCTGCCGACCGGAGACGGGGACTGTCGCAGAATCCCAAAGAGAAACACCCGGACTGTTGTCCGCCACTGTCGACGACTGCCATCACTGATCGGAGGCGCAGTACTCCCGTTGCCTAAGAACTTTCAATTCACGGATGCGCTCATCCGCACCGCTGCCCGCCGGAGAAGGCCAGGCCGTCGACACGCCAAGGAGCATCCGCCGGTGGGTTTCCCGCCACCCAAAGACCACAGAGACGCCGGTCGACTCGATGCCCTTGCTTGGCCACAGTTCTTCAAACTCTTCGTGGTTCTGAACTGTCAGCATCGAGGTGCCCCGCATGCCTCTTCCTTGCAGGACGTCTACGCTCCATCGTCGACAAGCACCGCTAGGAAAGAAGCTGCCACTTTACTGTCATAGCTCACCCTGTTCTCCCACTGACGTTCAATGACCCGTGACTCCTCCCTTAAAGGGAGGGCACTCATGAAGGGCCGTTGATTCCCCGACGAGGAACATTACAACGCCAGGTACTTTGGGGTTGCAGAACTATTGGAAAGTCTCTTGTGAACAATATATGGACTGGGCTTGTGATAAACCTTTATTCTACAGGTTGAACAGGTGGGGGTTCTCCACACAGAACTGTGTCTAGGTATCGGGGCCATTATTCTGCCAATTGTTCTAACCAACTGCCTTCCTCTTATATCTATTGTTGGTTTCCTTTAAGAACTGATTTGTGTGACATTTAACCATACAGTTGATGCACTTTAAAGAGATCTAATAGTAATTGTGGTACCACGTAGAACTATATATTTGCCATTATAGATAACCGAGTACAAAGTGAGTTATCGTGATATTGTACATAATCTTGAATATTAATTATATAAAGACTGTGTTTTAACTAATACAGTGTGCGGACATTCCTTTGTGGGTGCTTGGGGACTACACTGTACTTAAGAACCAGCCCACATCACCTCCTGAGAAGCTAGGCCTTGATTGCTCAACCACGTACCAATAATAGAGAATCTTGGCTGGGGTCCTCTGTGCCTCTCCTCTACCATATAGAGAGCAGAAGTACAGAGACCCTCCTCTGGTCTTTACAGGTGGTGCACAGATTTTTAGATACATTTGAACCCCCTGAAGGGGTAAGACATATTGCCCCCCCTGACTGTGAACTCTGTTTTGGGGCATGTTTGGGGGGCACCGATACTATTCTAAGGCCTCGCATGAAGGGACCGATCCTGTGCCCATCCTTAGGGCAGCCAGTACTCAGGTTGAATTTATGCATGACTCGGCCTACGATGGCTTCAATGCCTCCAATATGGTCATTGTCAACCACAGCAGGACCTAGTTCTTACCTAAATACGTCTGTCATCAGAAAATCACTGATGTTAAAATAGACTTTCTCTGCTGTAACCCCTCTGGGACCCTCCAAACTTCCATGCACTGAAGACGTTGCAAGAGGAACGCTATGCAGCATGCTGCCCAGGAATTACTCCAGAAAAGGGCACTCAGAAAGGTGCCCGGCAGGGGAGGGCATTTACTCTATAGTGCTCAGATAAATTTTAGCTATAAAGAGCCATGAGTTTAGCAGTGAATTCACAGGATTCCAGATGCAATGTTTCCGGAAAAGGCTTTTTTAGTCCCCAGACCTCCAAGATGCCAACTTCCACAGATCAACCTGAAAGATTCACCCAAAGTTCCTGCGATTCACTATGGGCAGGGGACATTCCGTCATCGCCCTCTCCATCGGGCTGGAGTGGTTTTCGGGGTCTTCACAAAGGCCCTGGGAACCATGGTAGCGTCACTCCCCCTGAAAGGGATGCAGGTATCCCTTTCCCACATCAAAGGGTTGATCAGAACTCCATCCCAGGAAATACTGATGCCACATGTGCATCAGACTTACAAATTCAGGAGTCAGTGGGTTTTTTCATCAATGTGCTGAAGTGCCATTCATTCCCTTCACGGGTTTTCACTCATTTTTGGGGGAAAGCGCCTTGAGACCCTCCCAGCCACCACACAGGGGACCATGAGGGATTTGTGTATGCTGGGGGCAGATGACTTAGGGTGTTTTTATTTGGTAGCCTGACCTTGCCTACATATGAGACCATTGTTGACAAAGCTCCATAAACTCTGGAGGAATCGAAGGACCTAGAGGTCTTGATCCCCCAATTCTGAGGCTTGATCTACAATAGTGACCACTACTGGGAAACTGTGTAAAGGGCTTTCCTCTGAGTCAGCTGTCAACAGCCATTCTCACTACAGACTCCAGAAAGTGGGCAATCAGACTCCCCAGAAGTAATGGTCAAGTCGCGAGGGAGCCTGTTCCTCCAATCGGAGGTCAGTTGCTTGCAGTAGCTCAGGCCCACCTATCTTCACTCCCCTTTTCCAGGGGAAAGCAGTTTTGCTTCAGGCAGACAATACTACACCTGTTACTGCATCAACAGAAAGGGGGTCACACTTCAGAACACAAGCAATGGGCAGAGATGAACTTCCTGTCCATCAAAGGGGTGAACATGCGGAGCTCAGACAATCTGAAAACAGACAAGCTAAGTAGAGTATTCCCTCTGCGGAGTGGGGATACTGGCAGAAAGCGTTTGTGAGAAGTTTGGGATCCTGAAAGGGGCTCTTGTTGCCTCTTCACAATGTAAAAACACCCAGGGCTTGTTCCAGATTCTCTAGCCCAGAAGCTTGGAGGGTGTATTCAATGGACATAAAATGCCCAGAGGACCTGTTTTATGCATTTCCTCGCCTTCCCCTGTTCCCATCAGTGGCTTCAGGATCTGGGAGTCAGCAGCAGAACCCATTCTGGTGGCTCCATCTCTGACTAGCAGGAGATAGTTTTTCCCTTCTCTGGGAACTTGCAGTGTATCCAGAATTCCTTTTTTCGTGATTTCCAAATCCCATTAAACAGGGCGAAGGAGCGGCAGGGTAAATATGGAGATCCAGGGGGCCTAGAAGTTGAGAGTGAAAGGTTTCGGCACCGAGGATTGCCCCATATTTTGGCCATAGCTATCCAAAAACAAAAGAGGCACACAAACTTGAGCACTTGTGACAGGCTCTGCGGTACTTCCTGGATGGGTGCGAGAGAACTGGGGCATCAGCATTCCAGATTCCTGTTCCAGTCGCCCAGTTCCATCAGGAAGGGATCTCCTTGGGGTTATAAGTCTCTGCCATTAGAACCTCAATGGGTGAATGTATGAGCATTTTTGGGGAGGAAAATTACGGTGATCAGGTCCTAGTAAATTGACTTAAAACTTTCCCTCTTGAGGCCTGTAGTTGCATCTGGATTGGGACATCCCACTTGTATTAAGGGCCCTACAAACACCCCTTTGAGCCTGTGGTAGAGATTGTATTGTAAGTGCTGACCTTGCTGATATGATTTTTGCATGGTCTTGCTGGGAGGTTGGCTGTAAACTGTGCTCTGTCTTGCAGGCTCCATGCCTAGTGGTTTGGGCCGATCCCCCATTTCTTATGGTTTATCCCGCTTTGTCTTACATGGGTTATAGCCAAGTGTCACTTGTTGTCCTCCCTTTAGTCTTTCTGAATCCCTCGCCCCGCAGAGGAAATGGAATGGAGCTAGATGTGAGTATGGAAGTCCCAGTTTTCATGGAAAGATCAAGTTCCCTTCGGAGATGCGATAGCCCATGGGTACCTGCCCGAGTCGGAAAGCCATAGTGCCCACAGTTAGTCGCTGGCTTGAGGAAGCCATCACTATACCATTGAAGTCTTCTTGACCCAACTCTGTGCACAGAGTGCAAGGGGCGGGTGTCAACCAGGCCACTGGCTGTTTCCTGGGCAGTGTCTAAAGGAATGGCGATCCAAACATTTGTCGGGCCACTAACTGGGTGGAACCAACCACATTGATTATAATCTACCTAATAAATTTGTACTAACAGGGGGCTGGTGCTTTTGGGATAAGTGTTTTGTGTACGGGATACACTGAATTCCTATGTCTCAATCAAGTACATTGTTAACCCTTTAAGTGCCAAGGATGAGTATGCTTGTCCTTTTTGCATAGACTTGCATAATAGCCTGGCACTTAAGAACTAGAGATGGGAGGTGCGCGTAGCATCTGTGGTCGGAGTTGTTCTTTGGATGCATTCATCATATCAGAGTTGGTATACCGCACAATTAAATACTGGGACGAGTAAGATGGATATTGAGGTAACGCAGGTATTACTCATTGGTAATCTTCATTACTCCTAGTCCTACTCTTCCTCATCACAGTTCTTACATCCTGCCTCGCCCAGCTGACCTGATGCTACAAAACAAAAGTGATCCCAATCATAAAGGTAAAATAGGCACAGTTAAGAAATATACCTCCTTCGCCTTTTGTGGTGAAGTGAGCCAAGGGAAGGCTATCCACTCTCAAGAGGGGTGTGAATGTGTTTCAGTAGCAACCCAAACAGCAAAGCATAACTGCCCAAAATAAACTGAATATACAGTGAAGGTTCTATAAAAATATATATACTTCAATTAAACACAAAATCTGCAAGAAAAGTAAATATAGAAATACTCTGCAAAACCCACGCCTGAGGAAAGAATACAGAATAGGCAAAAATAGACAGATTCGGCATTCTGGCCAATGAATAATGGGTGAAAGGCAAGTAAAAATCGCAATGATCTGTTTACCTCCATAGTGACCTACTTTGTTGCGGTTCAAAGAAGTGGAAATTATGAGGGCCCCCAGTGTCTAGCGCCTAGATGCCTAAGGGCCATAGTCGCGCTGTATACATTTTGTTACATTACATTACATTGCAGTTTGATAGCGAAGATGCTGCGGACTGGATTCGCAGTTCGAGGCAGGCGGTTGGTCCGATGCCCACCAGGGTTGGTTCAACTGGTGATGAAGGCATTGGCATAAGGATGCTGAAAGGAGGCGAACACTTGGACTTCACTGATGCCCCCCTCACCACCTCTTCCATATAATGCTCCTGCTCGTCTTCTGAAAACACTACAGCATTGGTGACGAGGCGACCCTGCTACTTCCTTACTTCTGCCTTCCTGCTGCCTGTGCTGCAATGGAGCGGCGTTGGGGGTGGCAGCCCAGTGACATCCACCAGTCCCTACCCAAGAGACCACCCTCCTGCAGGCCAATGTATGCCAGCCTTCTGAGAGCTCAGCTCATACCCTTCTGCTGCCTTAAGTGTTATCAGTACTTGGTCATTTGCCAGCTGGTGCACAATGACCTGTGCATTCATATCTTTGCCTGCAGCGGCCATTGCTGCCTGCAGAGTGGCACACAGCCTATTACAGATTAAGGTGGGCAGCTTACACCAAGTTTCAAGCGGAAGTGATGCTTTAGGACATTACCTGCTGGCTCGAATGCACGCTGCACTCCCATGGCACTGTCCTACTCACCGATGCAGTGAGCCCCCAGTGCTGTGGGCAGCCCATTGCTGAGTCGCAGAGCTCTGTACCCTGCAGCCTCCACCATGGCAGCGATGACGAGGGAGGCAGAGCCGGGTTTATAATGATGGCATCGAATGCCAAAGCATCGAATGCCTTAGCATGTAAAAAAAAGCAACCCCTGTTTTTTTACCCCTTAAAACCATTATAATTCAAATAAAACTTTTATCTTTGAAAAAAATGCATTCAATGCTTTTTTTCGATACATTTTTTTCGATGCTTTGGCATTCAATGCTATCACTGGATACCTTGAGGAAGAACAAAGATAACTGCTGTATGGCCCTGGGGGAACAAAAGAATGGGCGAAAGCCAGCGAAACGGGGCCTTAAGCCTGCGAAAAGGAAAGGTGGGGAAGTGAGATGGAAGGTGGGCAACCAAGAAGGTGTTGGCACTCCCAAGGAGCATAAAAAGGGAGCCCTCCTAGAGGGGACCTCTTGTCATTCCTGTTTTGTTGGTGAGCTGGTGACTGCCCGGGATTATACAGGAGGGCAGCATTATCGTTATATCCATCTGCTGAGGGCCACAAGAGAAGAGCAGAGGTCCAGTGCGTGCGGAGCACATCCAGCCACCAGGCATACCAACGGGGCGGCGAGTCGCAAGAGGCTGTATTTGCAGTACAGCGTATGCAGCCAAGGATATGCAGGCCTCTTCGACGTGGGGCACAGGTGATCTGCAGAGCCAAGTGGCCAGCTAGATAGCTGCGTGGATGAAGCTGCGGGGGCCAGCCTAAGCATTACCAGACCACGTGGACGTCATCGCGCCTGCGGGTGGCAGAAGAAGTGGAACATTGAACGATGCGGGCCCAACGGACAGAGAAGGAAGCCTATGAGCAGTGTGTGTGCCAGTGAGATCAGGCGTAGTGAGCTTCACCGTAACCCACAGGGCCGCTGCCAAGCACCCGTCACTCCGAGCAACTGAGAAGTAATACAATAACACATCGGAATCAGAGCACGAGGACCCGAGCAGTGCGTGTCCCAGTGAGGTATCGTGACTGGCACAGCATGTACGCTTGGGCAGATCCACAAAGGAAGACTTAAAAATGTTTCTGGACAAGTTTAACAGTGTGCTTATGTGGAGGTATCAGTGGGCAAGCAGCAAAAGCATAAGGCTCTTTACCGATGCATCTGGCAAGCACGGGTTTGGGGCAATACTGGGTATGGATTGGTGTGCACAGCCATAGCCAAAAAATGGCATGGCGGGTTATCACAGGGGACATCACGCTGCAGGAACTGTTCCCCATCGTAGTAGCCTTTCACTTATGGGAAGACCAGCTGAGAAACAAAAGAGTCATGTTGTGATCTGACAACCTAGCAGTGGTTCAGGTGATAAATAGAGGTCACACAAGCGGAATTAGGGAGGTACGCCTGCTCAGGGAATTGACAGCAAGCCTCCTCAGATTAAAAACAGAGTTGCAAGCCAGGCTCATCCCAGGGGTAAAGAACATAGCAGCTGATGCTCTCACTCGTTTACAGTGGCAAAGAGAGACACGGCCAGATGCCACCGAGAGGATGTCCCCATTCAGAGTGCAGCTGTGGGATGCAATTGGCAGGATTCTACCTTCCTCGTCGGTACATCCCTCGCCCCTAACACAGCAATGAGGTACAAGGCCTGTTGGGAGAGGTTTGTCAAGTTCAGGAAAGGTCTGGAGGGAGAGCAGGGAAGCGTGCCAATCATTCATCGGCTGGGCCTGGCGCGCCTACATGCCCAGAGCTTGGGTTGCATACCATTTGGCAGCGATTACCCATTACCACAAGTTGGGGGCGGGGGTCTGATCCAGCCAAAGAGCATTACATAAGGATGGCAATGAAAGGATGGGCCAGACAATCAGCAGAGAAAGAGGATGTAAGGCGCCCCAACGATATAACAAAGCTGCAAAACATGCTCAAAGGGCTGTGGCGGGTTTGTAGAGACAGCTTTGAGGCATTAACATTAGGAGCAGTCTTTTGCCTGGCTGGTACCGTGCAACATGGAAGGGGGAGGAATAGGTTTCCTGAAGCAGGAGGACGTAGCCGTTCCAGAGGAGATGGCACAACTATACCTGCAGAGAACAAAAATGGACCAGATGGGAAAAGGCAGGTCAATAGTGCCACACTGCATATAGGGCAGCCCGCGCTGCCCGGTGTGCAACCTATTGAGCTACTTGGCAAGGAGACCCTGCAGCAGTGGTGGGGCCCCCTACTATCACACGCAGATCTGTCAGCTTTGAGCAAGTTTCAATTTAAAGGGGTGATGGAGTTGGCATTCAAACATGTAGGGGTAACTGAAGGAGTCTTTGGCACCCATTCCCATCGGGCCACGATATCAGCCGCAGTGGCTGGTATGCCTCCGGAAAGCATTAAGAGAATTGGAGTTTGGAATTCAAACTGCTTTGAGAGATACGTGAGGGTGGACAAAGTATGATCAGAAGATGTTGATCATTGTGCACACTCCCGAACCCCCTTTCTCCAACATATAGGACCAAGAAGTAACAGAAGAACAGCGTGGGTCATTTGTGACAAGGGCCAAGGCGAGGTGGACAACACAAAGGGAGGAAATGACCACACAAGACTTCAAGCTTCAGTGGTGGGGAATTCCAGGGATGAGATGGGCGCAGCTGGAAGAGCTTTTGGAAGGGCTGTTACAGAGGCACCTGGGAGGCAATGGCCTAACAAACCCGCGGAGGGGATTGCTACTCCAAGAACGAATGGGAACTTTACAAAAATTGGGGGCCTGGTCGGAGGGACACTGAAATGATGTGGTCCGAAATAATTCTGAGTATAATATGGAGAGGGGCAGAGTCCCACCAAGCCATCGAAAGCCTTGAAGAAAACTGAACAGAGCAATGGCAACGTTTTACAAGGGCATGGGGTTCACACAGATCCACCTCAGGCTGATCAATTTGTCACCAGAGTATTATGAAGGGGATGTGGTGCACCTGTCAAAGAGCGGCCTGGATCTTTTCTTCTGGAACATAAACACCAAGCTGATGGAATTATGAGAGGTTGCAGAATGGGGGAAGCCAAAGATGGGTGTAGACCCCTCTGTGGCGTGGCGGTATGCAAGGGACCAGTTGGACCTAAAAGACGATGAAGTGAGCTTGGCAAGAATCAGGAGGGGTTTTCGCTCCTCTCGTGATCAGCCTCACTCTGAGGCTCAGCAGCGCGGGGGCTTCATGAAAGGAAGGGAGCACAGCTTCCCCCGGCATGAACAGCACTGCTCCAGCCCAGGGTCTCACTTTTGGAGCTGTGGACTAGCAAATAAAGTTGGATGTGGTTGGAAAGAAAAGAGGGAAGCAAGGATTTTGTAATTTAATCGGTCGGTCGCCACATAGTAATGATAATGTAACAAAAGTGTGTTGCACAATGGTGACAATCATGAAATAGAATTGAATTAGTCTGATTGCTGTGTATATGTAATACACCTGTTGCCTTTTAAGCTACAAAGAATAAGCGGACTCTGGACATTTGGAGACTCATACATGAGTATGGGGAATATGGAACAAGTGGCCAAGTGTCCAGGTTATTGCTATGATGACGCCACCCTGGTTGAATTAAGCGCATGCGTGTCCCACGCTTCTGCGTGCGTGCAGCCAATACTTTCCTGTGTCCCTCACTCTCCCGCCAAGTAATGTTGTGGGACACTTCCTGATTGTTGTACTGGGCCCCGCGTGCAAAGTGGCATTGGGTCGCGGGATTGGCCCTTTGCAGTAGGCCCTACTTCAGTTCCATTGAGTTTGTGGCGCGGTTACAGATACGTAATTTCTTCTATCACCTCTTCGGCACTTACTAAGATGGGCTGGAGCACAGGCCTTGAGGTAGTTTGAGGGGATCCTCAAGACAGAATTACTCTTGGGCCTGCCTGTGCCTGAAATCTCTGCTCTACTCTTAGTAGGCTTGCTTTGGTGTGCAGGAAACCAGTGGCACAGCAGAGGAGTTCTGTTTTGCAAAGCACCTGTACTGAATATGCGTCTTCCTCCTTGTCCTTGGTACTCAGCTCTCAGACAATTGCCAGTATTGCCCCCTTGTCCCGTTGCCGTTTTATTATTAGATAAGAGTAATATTAACTTGTCATTTGAGGCCTACTGTTCGGGTGGATTGTATGCGCAGATGTGCTGGGGACGTGGCCTCTGTTCCAAGTGTTACTTATTTATTTTATTTATTTATTTAGTATTTATAAAGCGCGCATCAGCCCGGGGGCATCGTGGCGCTATTACCGACATTGAGCTTAGTTGTATAATACAGACATATTATGTTGACGAGGAGAGGTAATTACTGACAGGCCCATTGATCAGCACTCACCCATGCGAGGACAGGGTGCAGGACTTACATACTCCAGCATAAATCAATACTAGGGACTCAGTAAGTTGGCAAAGGGAAGTCCGTTTAATGATACATACATCACTTTATGGAAATCAGCAGCATCGCGAACACCTGTCACTTCCTCGAACTTCAGTACAACAGCTTCTTTTATGGGCAAACTTCGTCATCAATGACGTACACTTCTAGAAAAAATCATCATGCGATTTAATTGGTTGGGAAAGGTAACTTAAGTATAGGTGTTATATCTGTATATGAAAAATAAGGCATACGGATTGGATAACTCTTATCGGGTGGGCGTCTATGCCCATCCCTCTACACCACACGTGATTGAAGTCCCTACAAGTACGACGTCTCATTTGTTACAATGTCTATAGGACCCTAGATTACATGGTCCCTTGTGATTGGGCGAGTTACAACCCTAAACATAAATCTCCACTTTTAATTAGCAGCATGCAGAATAGACAACCTAGTGCCTGGTGTCCCACGATTCACCCTGCCTCCCTTCCATCAATCAGTGGTTTAGGGCTACGTGTCAATTAGTTGGCTGGGTATGGCCTTGGATCTGTAGTCTCTTATCAGGAAAAGTTATGGCACCCTCGGGTTCTGGATGACGTCAGGCGGCGGTACATCTTCGCGCCTGCCTGGTCACGTGTTGGTCCACCGTGAATCTGCTTCAGTTTCCAACCTTTTGTGCATTTAATTCTGTATGCGCTTGGCCACCTGCATGGGCCTCTCTTATCTTGTCCTTCACTGGCGGGCTGGCATGCTCTGGAGTTGGAGCCTCGTGAGCTCATGCTCACCTCCCCTTCTCTGGTTGACCTCGATTTCCCCGGCATGAGCCATCCTTTGTTAAGTTTCGATCCCGCTCTTTTCCTCTGCTTGGGCCTGGATATGAAACTTGGCCAGTCAGGCCTTGGCCGCATGGGAGTACTTCTGTTTATACAAAATGGAGTCGCACGTGTACATTGTGCTGTATTGAGGTAGATGTATACAGTCGCCGCTTGCCGCTCTACCTTCTACTAAGCATTGCAAGCCGTCTCGATTACTTAGCATCTTGCGTTTCAAGCTTATTTACACACGTTCAATAAGGCGGTTGCTTCCATCGTGACTCATGGCACCATTCTCATACGTTTTTCACAGTGTCTTTCCCCTTCGTCCATTACAATTATCCTCGCAGTTGTCGGTACTGGCATGCATAGCTTTCAGTAGCCACTTCTGGTTGTTCTCGGGGCTGCCCAGGCCCTTAGTCTATTTCCATTGGCCTTCCATTAAGGCCTTCGGGGTTTCCTCATGGACAGTCTGTAAATACTCGTTGTTTCGTACCAATGGCTGGTACGGTTGTCTGATTGGGTACCGTGCTGCCCAGGGTTGCCTGGTTATGGGCATTTCAACAGGTATTGATCTTCTAATGTACACAGGGCAGAGCCCCATTGCAGCCCTTTGTTGGTTCAGCTGCTCCTCATACGTCATATACCTTGGCGAGTATTTTACGGGCAACTCGCACTGAGGGGCAGCGGTGCAGGTCGTATCTGGGACCTCCTCTACACTCCCCACTCTGGTCGGTTCATCGACCACTCCTGCTTCCTCCTTTATATTCAGTTTCTTTGATTCCTCAGCTTCTTGCTGATCGTCTCCTGGTTTTACACAAGAAGGCGTGAAAGTATGCAGTTTGGGTGTCCATATCGTTATCACCCCTTTCAAGCTTCCTGCTGTTTTCACATGCTCATCCTTGTTCCAGGTCATCAATTGGCATTGTCCATTTGGACTGCAGTAAATCCATTTGCCTTCATACCTTCTTCGCTTCTTGGGATGAGTGAATTTTGTTCCCTCTGGTGCAAATTCACTGGCCTTCACGAAGCCCTTTATCTCCTCATCTGTCAGGTCTCTGGGCTTCCAGCCTGGTTCAACATCGATCATTACTTTCATCCCAATGGCCTTCTTTTCAGTTTTCTGGCACTGTGTGATGATTATCTTGATAACACAGAATCCTAGCAGCACCATTGCTAGCAAAGCTCCCAGAAACTTGAATATATCAGCCATCCATTGCGGGACCCATGAGAATAGGTTCCCAAACCAGCTTTTATTACACATTGCACTTTATATTTCTGTATGTTAATTCCTTGTGTGAATTTCAAATGATTTAATAACTTTTTAATGTAATTTGATTGAAATAAATAAAATGTATTCTTCTTTCTTTGTAAAGTCTTTACTGTGGTCTGTATGGGGTGATCTGCGGCGATGACTGAGGGATCCTGTTCTCATGCTATTGATGACTCCATGTCCTTTTAAGTGAACTAAGTTTCATATCCGCTGGCTTGACCACTGTTTTCTATTGTGAATGGCTTCCCCTTCTTGCCAGTGTAGTAGGGGACACCCATCCATTTAGTGCCATATCTGTCTGGAGGGTCATCAGTCTAACCGCTCTCAGCTCTTCTTTGATCGCATTGAATCCTTTTATTGTGGTGTTGATGGTCTACAGTAACTCCCATCTGGTTATCTGCAACCATTTAGCATTCACTCCATTTTGGATGTGTGGCAGGAGCATTGTGGTGAATACTGTTGAAGTGAGGCTGAACAGCCTGTGTTCGTATGGAATTGCATAGAATGCGTCTTCTGATTTGGCAGAAAAGTCGTTTTCTCTCTTCATTCTGGATATCAGTTCTGCGGATCTCCTCCTTCTCAGATGAGCATCTGCTTTCGGGAAGCTGTCCAGATTCAGATCGGTTTTTGGAATCACCAGTGCGGGAACATGGACAGTGACCAATGTACATATGCCCCCCCAATTTATTGGCAATCTTATGTATGCTTTCGATCCACACGCCCAATAGCGGTCCATCAGGACTGCAGTTCCTTGTGCCATTCCTGGTGCCTCATATATTCGTCCGCAGTTTTGATTTTGCCCCATTTTCCTTGTACCATTACTTCTAAAGCACAGTTTCGGGTTTTCCAGCGGTACTATCTGCAAGGGTCCTCCTCTGTCTTCGACCCATGTCAACAGCTTTACCAATTTTGGCCACAATGGACTACATAGTCTCTGTGAGTTCCTCTATTGCTTCTTTACAGGCTCCAAGGACCATCCAAGCTCGGCAGATTACTACTCCTTCTTCCCATCCGTCTGGGGAAACTACTGACCCCCAGATCTGCATTTGGTCTCTGTTCTTCCAGATTTGAGCCTCTTCTGCAGTTTTTCCTTGGACGTTCAGTCTTGAGTTTATTTTCCACCTTATTCCTGATCCTTTGACGTCAGGGTTTTCATATCTAATAACGTGATTCTTGGTGTGCGCCCTGTTTCTTGTTTTGATGTCCTGGACAAACCCGTCTTCATCAGGGTAGTCCTTTTCGTTGGCCCATATCAATGAGGCATCTCTTCCCGTGAGTTGTCCTCTGATGTTGCACATAGCTACGTGTGACATACAGTGTGCTGTGGGGACATCTTCTTCTACAGCCACGAAGATCTTGGACCTTCCCATGCTGTATGGCAGGACTGCACAGACGAAACATTCCCCTTCTGATTGTCTTCGTCCAACTTCCTTCATGCGCTGGTACCATATGTTGCTTCCAAGATGGGCTGCGCTGTCCAAGTAGTCGTTTAGTTAATTGTCTGTTTCATATGGGCTTCTCTTGATTCTTAACATTTTCCTGTAATTAGCTATCACTATGTCTCTGTATGCGTCTGTACTGCTCTTTCGTTCAGGTAGTTTCTCGGGTATTATCCTTGGAAGGGCAAGTTTCATTTCCTGCCCTGCAGTACTATGGGGAGGTCTTGTGTTTCTTCTCCTACCCTCGTGCATTCTCTCGTAGACCTCCTTCCACATGTGGCTCATCATCCTTCCAACAGGTGGCGGTGTCGTAAGCTCGGTCGTTATCTCTGGTGTTGGAGCAGGTGTGCTCGTTATCACAGTTGCTGCAGTTTTCTTGCTCAGCTCTTTGTGTAGCTTCTTTGCTCTTAGTACGAGCGGACACACATACTCGACTAGCGCGTGTGTTTTCCCCATGAGTTCTTTTGTGGCTTCCTCTGTTCTCTTGAGGGATTTTGTCATGCCATCTCTGTCTTGTTGCTCGCTTGGATCTCTGTTCTCTGGAGCTGTTCGTTTCACAGGTATCTTTTTGTTTTCTGTCGGTTCGGCCTGGGGTCTCACAGCCATTGACACGTGCCCTTGCTTGTGTGCACTCAGTGTGTGGGTGCGTGCCGTGGACAGTGCTATGTTATCATTCATTCCGTGCTGACCCTGTCTCCAGCTTTTCTCACCATTCATTACTTCAAGTGTGTACGTATTACTGCTAATTACATTCAACTTTAAATTGTTTGCTTTATCATCAGGTTTTCTTGGAACAGGGATGACAATATAAGGTGGGGACCAGACGCTCATTACCTGGTTGATGCACGGACATTGGGATGCTTCGTGCACCAATAAGAAATGCAGTTCTGATCGTTAACGACAAAAATACTACAATAATCACTATAGATATACATATGATTGCCTTGAAGGACAGTTTGTAGCACCTCCTTCCAGGAAAGCGGGGGCACCCATCCACTGGTGGCACAACTAAATTACTGTTTTGGGCCCCCATCTCGAACAAGTCCGTAGTCAATGTTTTATTTCTCTTCTTATCTTGATTTCGTTACTTAAAAAGTTCAGCAAACACTAAAGTGGCGGGTGCATCTTAATGTCCCCCCTCTTGCGAGTGATGACAGAAGTCTCTAGTTATGGAGTACAGATCCTTTGCTAGACTATGGAAAAAGGTTAGACTACCGTTTTTAGCACATCACATTCTTCCTGCATTTGTGTATACAACGCATTCCCAGGGCACCTTCCCAATTCGCCTTGGCCCTGAGGACATGCAGGAATTTGTTTGCAGTGACACCATGCAGTGACACCATAAAAGGGTGGCTTCACTGCACATCACGCATAGATAAACCATTGAAAAAATAAAAACAAAAATATAAAAGTGAACATATGAGAAGGCAGGAAAAAATAAGAAAAAGGTTGAAAAAAGTAAACACGGCAATGAAGTTCGTTGCTCTGCTCCTTTCGCTTGGTTCTTCGAGGTCGAGTTGCTGCAAAGTCTCTCTCCCCCCCATTTACTCCACTGCTGGATGATGATGAAAAACAGAGAAAAATAAGAAAAGTAGGAAAAGAAGTTCAGGATGTAGTTATCCCCTTTTGATTCGTTCTACGTTGAAAGCATGAAGAACTGTGTCTTTGTTTCCTTGCTCTGCCCCCAGCTGGGGCTTCTAAAGGTTTTTTTTATCTTGGATCTCTCCTTTCTAAAGTTCTTCTCAGCAGCGGATGCCCATGATTGCTTCTCAGCTGTGATGCAATAGCTCTCAGGAGTCTGTTGAGTTGTGCATTTTTTGCTGGATCACAGAGAAACGTGGGCACGTAGACAGTGATGGGTCTACCCACTAGTTCTGGAAAGTCCTCAATGAGGTGAAAGAAGACTGTGAAGGCAATTCTGCTGTCTTCAGGTGATAATGATATTTGCTCTGATTCTCTGTCTCTTAGATCACCGGTCTTTTTTGCAGTGTGATCAGTCCTTGCCTTCTCGATCTGTCCCTTGCCGACTAATTTCACTGGAATTCTCTCAGAAACTCCCTATGAAAGCTGGACATTTCCATTTGTAGCAGCATGCCATAGAAGAGTGTTCCTATCTTTCTCGTGTTGGCAGGGTCTCTGAGGAAGGTGAGGGCGTCAACCTCGGCAGGTCTCCCTACCATTTCCGGAAAGTCATTTACTACGCCAAAGAGGACATTGTGGGCTATTAGGCTGTCCTCAGTGGACAGGGACATTTATTCGTTTTGCAGAGTCTCAATCACACGCCTCGCTTTTGCTTTGAGCAGTCTTTGCACTTGCCTGCTGCGTGGATGGCTACCACATTATTTAGTTTACTCCATATCTGGTTTAGAAAATTATTGTTTCTGGGATCTCTGATGAACGTCAGTGTATCTGTGGTCCTCCCGACAAGTTCTGGGCAATCCTCAATGATTCAAAAGTATAACGTGTAGGTCACTTCGTCAATGACTGCTTGAGGCGGGAGCATTGGTCTTTGAGTCACTGTGATCAGGCAACTCGGCGAAGACCTCTGCGATGACAGTCAATAGTTGCCTGATTACCTTCTTATTTTCTGGATCTTGGATGAATTCTGTGACACTTGTTTCTCTCCCTATGAGTGATGGATAAGTCAATGTCACTAATTGGAAGTAGGTGAGTACATCCCACTTAAGGCTTCTGCTGGGGTGTACCATAAGTTCATGAACAAAGTCTAGATACTGGATGCTTTCAGGATAACAGTTTCAGTTCTCAGGAATGTCTGTTTCTGTTGCTTACCAGAGTCTTAGGTTTTTCAATACTTTGTGTGGCTTTTAAATGTTCATGAACTTAACGCTTTTGCTGATATGAATACATGTTTTCCTTCATTTACCCTGCACCTTTGGCTGCACGGGGTGTTTGCTTGCTTCTTATTGTCTTTTTATGCCTATAGAAAAGGTTCAGTGTGGACAAGATTTTCACAAAAGTTCTTTGGTGGCTACATTGAATGTTCATTTAATTGTCCCTTTATCACCTTTCACTTGGTTTGAAGAACTGTCTTGTTTTGAAACTCTCACTTTTATATATTTTTGTCCTCATTCTTGTAACTTGTCTGCTCATGCGTCCTTCTTCCTCGCCATAGATCTTGTCTGCACGTGCTGAAGTTCTTCTCCGTTGTCTGCGGATTCCTCGGCAGTAGATGTAGTGGGAGTGCCTTCTCCTAAAAAGGGCTTGACGTCATTCAGGAAGATCCAGGCTCTTCTTCCATTGAAGCTTGACAGCGGACGGGGTGCAGTCCTCCACGATGAAAGGGCCATTAAATCGTGGTTCGTCCCATTTCTTCCTCGTAAAGTTCCTCACCAAAACACTGTCACCAGGGAAGATGAGTGGCGCACAAAGACTGTGTGCTGAGCCTGTCTGAGCACTGTCTGTTGTGGTTTGTGTTGTGCTGCTCCCTTTACGCCGTCGCTGCAGATGGCCTGAAATGACAGATGTAGTAGAGGTAAGGCAGTCAAGGTAATTCTTCATTTCGTCTCCCAGAACCTCCCTAGCAGGCTGGGCATCACATCTAGCCCTATCTCGGGGGGTAAGAGGGGTTCTCATTCTTCTACCAGTGATCATTTTGTGCGGCATGAGGTGATGGTCGGAGCCTGGCTGGTTCCGAAGCGCATATAATGCCAGTGGTAGGCAGTGCAGCCATCCCTTCTTTAATGTGAGCTTCAATTTGGCTATCCTTTCTTTCAACACGCCGTTGAGCCGTTCACATATGCCATTTCTTTCTGGGTGATACGCCAACGAGAACTTGTGCTTTATACCAAGCAACAAGCTAATCTGCTCAAATACTGAGTTTACAAAATGGGGCCCGTTGTCTGACCTCTTAACCTCACACACCCCCTACCTGGGGAAAACCTCCCTCACCAGGAATTTTGCAGCACAGGCAGCGTCAGGGTGTGTACAGGGCCCTGCTTCTATCCATCTAGAGAATGGACACACCACGACAATTAAATACCTGTACCAATTACAAATCTGAATCATATCGACATAGTCGATATGCAGGTGCTGGAAAGGCCCTTCAGGTCTGGGAATGATTCTTCTCATCACCTTCAATGTGTGCCCAGAGGCGAATTGCTGGCAAATTATGCAATTGACCATAAAGAATGCAACATGCTCCGCTAGATTCAGCGTGAACCAGTCTTCTGAGAGCATTGCAGCAAGATTTTCTTTTGACATATGGAAAGGATAGTGGAGCTGTTCTAACGCTACCTTTAGAAGGGTGACAGGCATTACTGGTTTACCAGTGCTGTCCTGCCTCTATAACCCATCAGAGGGGTTTAAAGAACACCCTCGTCGCTTCCATAAATTCTTCTCATCCTGAGGTGCCTGCCTCTGGAGTTCCATTAACTGTGTTTGCCCCATATTGCTATAGGCTTCTGGAGTGGCTCGGGCTATCATAATTCGTTCATGGGTACGTGCCACCTCCATGATTGTCTCACCCTTGGATGCCATGCGCTTGGCTTCCGTGTCGGTTCATGGTTTCCACGTGACACGAAATCTCTTCCCTTGGTTGAGCGGCGCACTTGACGACTGCTATGCGCACTGGGAGCTGTAGTGCTTTTATCAGCCTGTCCAACAAGGCTGCATGTTGCACTGGCGTGCCGTCCGCTCGGAGGTAGCCCCTCCTTTTCCATCGTACCAGGCCTGCGTGCATGGTGGACGTCACATAGGCAGAGTCACTGTACACTGTTACTTCCTGGTCTGCGGGATTCTCAATGGCGAGTATCAATGCCACTAGTTCTGCAGCCTGTGCCGAATAGTGGGATGGTATTCGTGCACTGACAAGTACTTGGAACTCTCCATTTGCCATGTGTTTGATCACGGCCACGCCTGTATACCGTTGCCCGTCTTCTTGGTCAATTCTCGATGACCCGTCAATGAAGACGACTTCTTCGCCTAGCAGAGCATTCTCTCTTACTCTGGGGATTTCATCATAAAACTCTTCATAATTGGCGCAGTCATGCACAGGTTCTCCCTCTGTGACTGGCTCAGTAATAAACATAGCAGGGTTCACAGTTTTGCATCTCACTATTTTGATCGATGGATTTGAGATAATCACCTTATATGCGGATGCTCTCTGTGAAGTCAAGGTGCCTTTTGGCTTCTCCAATATGGCAAATAATGAGTGCTCAACATATAATGTCATGGAGCATCCCATCACAATGGATGACGCTTTCTCGATGGCAAACGCGGTGGCTGCTAAATTTTGCTCACATGGAAAGTGGCCCCTCATGACCGGGTCCAAGCTCCCACTGTAGTACGCTAGGGGCTTGTACCCCAGCGATGTTCGCTGAGCGAGCACTGCCATCATAAAATTGCCATCAGTATGAGAGAAGAGATAGAATTCCTCTGCATAACTGGGGATCCTGAGAACTGGGGCCTTAAAAGGCCCACTTTAGCTCTGCAAACCCCTTTTCCATTTCTTCAGTCCATTCAATTTTTCCCTTTGTTGCCTGGGCTTTCTTTAAGGCCTGGAGCAAGGGGTTGGTGTATGTGCTGTAATCGAAGACCCATGCTCTGACATAATTAAATAGACCTAAGAAGCTCTGCATTTGTTTTACCGTGAGCGGTTTAGCCGTGTTCATGATAGCTTCAGCCCTTTCTGGTGTTACCTTTTTCCCCTCATGTGAGATTAGTTGCCCTATTTATAACACCTACTGTTGGCAGTATTGCAACTTGTCCTTGTCCACCTTGTATCCCTTCTCAGCTAATATGGTCAATAGCTGAACAGAGTCGTGTCAGCATTGCTCTTCAGTGGTGCTGCAGATAAGAATGTCATCTACATACTGCAATACAACACTGTCTACCGCAATGTTGCTTAGGTCCATTTGCAGGACTCTGTTAAAAATGGACAGAGATTCACAATACCCCTGTGGCAGCCTTGTACTTTTCAGGTGCATTTGTCTGAAAGTAAATGGCGTCAGGTCTTGTGAGTCACGGTGCAATGGAATCGAGAAAAATGCATTCTTCAAATCGATTACCGTGAAATATTTTTCCTCCGTGGGTATGTTGCACAAAATGGTGGATGGATTAGGGACTAGAGGGAACCCGGCTTCGACTATGTTGTTCAATGCTCGTAAATCCTGGATTAAACGCCAAGATCCTCCCTTCGATTTCTTGACAGGATATATCACTGTGTTACAAGGTGATTCTGACGTTACCAGAATGCCCTGTTCCATCATGGCAGAGATTGTCATAGCAATCCCCTCATCAGCTTCTCTGGACATGGGGTATTGCCGCGCTCTTGGTAGGATCGCTCCAGGCTTGAGTTTAATCTTCACCTCTCCTGCCCCCTTCAGGAGTCCTACGTCATAAGGCCCTTTTGTCCATACTGTGACTGGCACCTGGGCCATGACCTCCTCAAAGTATTCTGGTCGTGCCATAACTAACATCATTCGCTGTGACACTTCTCGTTTGACCATTTTGACCCAGAATATAAGACTTACTTCCACCCGTGTCTCCTCTAAATCAGGGTGCTCTTCGAACAGATCATCATCTGTGACATCAGGCACTCGATACCCTTCTTCAATGGCGATAACTGCGCACCATTGCCTTCCTTCGTCATCATATCCTTCCACTAAAACCACCTTCCCCTTTACTGCGGCAAACTGTATTACCAAAGGAAATATTTCTCCCTCTTCTTCGTGCATGGGCATCCTTGGTCTAAAAAGAAACTCGTCAGGGGTCCTCATAGTTTTGCCTGCGAGGCCTGGCAATCCCACCATAAGCACTCGCACGCCATATTCAAAGACCTCTGACTCCAGCGGTAAAGCTCTCATAGATGCACGTCCCGAGTATGCTCTGATCATTTCGCATACATTGGAATAATGCATTCCTGGCGTGGAGCACACTATGCCATCCTCAGTAAATGAGATTGACATATTCAGCTTTGTCATTAGATCTCGACCCATGATGTTTACTGGGGACTGACGGGAGTACAGTAAAGGTACATTCATTTCATGCTCTCCCACTGAGACAGGGAGAGTGTCTGTAAAGGAAACTCTACTATGAGCTCCAGTGAAACTCTGCGTGTCTATTGCCTCGCCGGACAAGGAAAACTTGCCTTCTCTTATGCACGAATGCGTCGCGCCTGTGTCAACTAAGAAGGAATACTCTTTTCCCCCTATGGTGACATTTACCCTCGGTTCCCTATTAGGGTCTGGTATCACCGATAGGATAGAGCACATCAGAGATCCCTGTGAGCCGTCCTATTTCATGTATAGGTTCGGTCCACTGTATACCTGTGGGTTTCCCCACCGGAATTAGTGCTCTGAGCCACTTGTGTCAGTGTCTGCTGGGGTTGTCCCTGTGGTACATTCCCCATGTTCAGTGGTTAGACCACTTGCTGTGCACCTTGCTGCAAGCCAGCTGCCTGCTGCTGCACGGTATAGTTTTGTGCATTGCCTTGTTGTGGGGTAGCCGGTTGATTCACCGTGCCTGCCCCCATCCCTTGATTGTTCTGCCACATGCCTTGGCTTCTGCACATGCGTGCCACATGTCCTGTCTCTTCACATAGCCAACACACTGGTGGTGGTCGTGCCATCTGTCCATCTGGCATAGCTGGACTGCCCATTGGTGCGCTCTGGATACCACCCTGAACATTTTGAAAACCTCCTTGGTTACCTCTAAAGCCTCACTGATTACCCTGCTATCCTTTTCCTCCAAATCCCCTTCCTCTCAGATAATATCCCGCGTTACCCTGATTGTTCTGCGGCGAGTTAGTGGCACATTGCGCACTCAAATCGGCTGGGCTTGTTAGCATGGCTCCCTCGAGCGCATACTTCGAGAGCTTCCTTTGCACTAGCTTCGCCTCTTCTCCCTTATGCGTTGCCTCTTTCTTTTGATTCTTTTCTTGCAACAGCCTACAATAATGGGCAATTGTCAACTGGATTTCGGGCCACGGTTTAGCTTCTATTCCTACCAATTGTTTGAGTTGTTTTTGCACCAGTTCTGGTAACCCTTGGCACAGTATATGATAGAATATAGGGATAGATTTCGTCTAAGAGTCATGCGTTTCGAGCACCCACGCGTCTTGAAAATTCTGGATATAAAGCAACGGATCCTCTGACTCCTTCATTTTTCGAGTCATTATAGCTCCCATATTAGATGTGTCTGGATATAGCGTACGCAGCACTTTCCATGCTGCTGCTCTACAGTTATTAAACAGTGCTCTGTCATGAGAGGTGTTAGTTATGGTTACCCTAGGGTAGCCTGCCCTTTTCCACACATCGTCTGCTCTCTCTCCGAGTATAGCAATTAGGAGACCCTTGATGTCCCCTATGGCTAGGGTGACACCCCCCGTCATTTTTTCTAGCTCATGTATCCACTTCCCGGCTCCCGATGTCAACATTGGAAGCTTATTTTTGAGATTCTCTCGGTCCATGTCTGGCCATGAAATATATTGCGGTCTTACTCCCCTTTCTCTAGCAGTAGGAATTGGAATGCGCAATCCTCCTTTTCCTTTTCTTTACCTCCTCGGTCTCTTGCTGGGGTGGCGTTCCCACCTTGCTTTCTATCTGGCATTTCCCTTAACCTATCTGTATATGCAGGTGCCGACGCCCCCCTCTGACCGTGGGGTGTTTCTTCATGTCGGCTGGACTGTCCAGCGGACTTCGGTGTCCTTTTTATGGACCCCCTAGCACCAGCCCATTGCCCCTTTTGCTTCCCTGGGAGCTGCTTTTCACACCATCTCCCTTCATCATACACAGTTTCTTCCGTTTCCCCTTCGGAGTCAAACCCTGATTACTCCCAGTTCACACAGCTTCTTGTATCAGCTTCGTTCTGCTCGACTTCGAGTCTATCTAGGGAACGTCTCCTACTCCCACTACTTTGGGTGACATCCTCAGTGTCATATAACTGAGTGCTCTCTAAGCGCCATCTTCCCTTCCCTCTTGGGAGATTCGTTCCAGTCCCATTTCATCATATATTTTATCAATCGCTTCCCCGATGCTTCTGGTGTCGAAGTCATCATCAATAATTTTCCCGCTTGTACCTGGTACTCCATCACTTGCTGGAAAGAACTATTCTATGTCTTCCCCGTCTACAACAGGATTGGGTTTTTTCACTTCCCGCTGCAAATATTCGAAATCCCGTGCCCTTTGCCTGTGCTTACGCTTTGCTTCCTCATCCATTTCTCTTCGCTTCTTCAACTCCTCTATAGCCTTATCTACTTCCCTCATCCGTTCGTTTCTACGTTCTTTTGCCATTCTACTTACCTCATCTTCTCTCTTCTTCACTTTCCTTTTGTGCACCCTCCTTTCTTCCTCCAACTTTAGCATGTTCTGCCTGCACTTTTAAAAGGCTGCATATTGCGTGCGACTGAGCGTTATACTCTGCTCTTCGCGATATAGTTGGTCTCGCCTCAACCTATACTTTTTTCTTGCCCTCTCATCTCTTATAGCCATTTCTTTCTTCTTTTCCTTACTTTGCGCCTCAACAGACCGTTCACTCGGCCTTGCGTCATCACTTCCTTTTCCATCTAATTTCAATAGTAACTGCCCTCCCATCCATTCGCCCTTTGCAAATGTTACCTCATCGGTTCCTTTCCGCTTCTTTCCCTCTCTCTCTCTCTATCGAGAGGTGCACTCATTTGTGCCTTGTCCTTCCTTTCCTCATCTCGCCTCCCTTTGTCCCACGGGATCGTGGAGGCCGAGTCAATTTCCTGTTCCTTCTCTTTCGCCTCGTCACTGCTACACACAGGTGACTCATATGCAGGGTTGCTATAACCCATGGCTGCTTTAAGTTCTCATAGTGGGTAAAGGCCTTCCGACTTACTTCCCTCAACAACTGGTTCCGGCGGGGCAGGTGGCACGGTAGGCGTCTCACCCCCCTCCGTACATACATTTAATATCCAGTCTGCGGGAGGTTCTTTTTCCTTTACTTGTTCAAACATTTTCCAAAGCTCGAGAACGGCAAGGCATTTCTCGAGCTTCTTCCCGCTATATGTGGCATGTAGGAACGTGGTCATGTGCTGTAAGACAGCCTTAGACAAAGACCCATTCTGGGGCCACGGCATAAACATTTTATTTGCGGTGCCCTTAACCCACTCCTGGCTGTATTTCTTCAGCTTTGCTGCATGTTTTGGCAATTGCTTGCACAAGTGTGCAAGTGGGGTAACTTCTTCCATTCTTAATTTTATTTTCACCAACAATGATCACACAATGTTTCAATTTTTTACACTATTATGAGCGAGCACCACATACGCAAGCTCCAATCCAACTTTTCTGCAAACTTTTTACACCAACAGCTTTACTCAAAACACATCAATTCAGTAGCGATTCCCTCTCATTTACAGAATCGCGTAAAACAAAATGCATTACCATCATTTAATATCACAATAATTCACATTCAGCATACACAGAACATATAGGACAGACGCTTGACAGACTAGACAGAAACCAGCTGGTCAACGTATACCTGCCTTCTAATTATTACCCCATCCTGGGTTTTGAACTACCCCTTTATGACGTCTTTAAACGTCATCATAGCCTAGCGTCCCACTCTCTGTGGGCTCTGGGTTCAAGTTCCTTCTGACCACTCTTTAAAGTGCAGGAACAAGGCGAATTTACAGTTTTCTCTCGGGTGCCCCCCCTGGTACTCCTTACAGTTTTTAAGCTCGGGTGCCCCCCGGTACTCCTTACAGTTTTCAATCTCGGGTGCCCCCCCGGTACTCCTTACAGTTTTTAATCTCGGGTGCCCCCCCGGTATTCCGCTATATCTGTCTTTCTTTTATACTCGAGTCATTAACCCACTATATATATACCGTCTTCTCTACCTCTAACTATTTTATCTTTCTCCGCCACCCTCCGTTACCTTTCCCCCACTTGCTCTAATGCCTATAAGTCATTTGCCAAGGTAACGAGTTTCGTTGTTTCACTCACCAATCATCTCTTTTCCTCTCTGGATCTCTGGGATCACCGCCCCTTCCTCTTCCCGCTTTATGGTTTTCGTCTGATCCGCTTCCGTGGGAATGAAAAGGGTTATGCTTGGAAAAGCGGGTTCCTTCAGACCCACTGCAGATTTTTGGTAGTAAATACACTATCACTGTCCAAGGGAAGCTTCTCGGCCTACTCAGCCGAAATAGCAAAAGGACTCACGATGTAACCGGAGGTCCAAGGTTACTTTGCGCCGTCGGTCTAAGAGTGTCTTATGACTATATTAATCGATTATCAATAATCGATGGCCGAAACCATCCAGCTTATGGAAATCAGCAGCATCGCGAACACCTGTCTCGCCCCGACTTTCTCGAACTTCAGTACAACAGCCTCTTTTATGGGCAAACTTCATCATCAATGACATACACTTCTATAAAAAATCATCATGCAATATAATTGGTTGCGAAAGGTAACTTAAGTATAGGTGTTATATCTGTATATGAAAAATAAGGCATACGGATTGGATAACTCTTATCGGGTGGGCGTCTATGCCCATCCCTCTACACCACACGTGATTGACGTCACTACAAGTACGACGTCTCATTGGTTACAATGTCTATAGGACCCTAGATTAAATGGTCCCTTGTGATTGGGCGAGTTACACTCCTAAACATAAATCTCCACTTTTAATTAACAGCATGCAGAATAGACACCCTGGTGCCTGGTGTCCCAATATTCGCCCTGCTTCCCTTCCATCAGTCAGTGGTTTAGGGCTATGTGTCAATTAGTTGGCTGGGTATGGCCTCGGATCTGTAGTCTCTTATCAGGAAAAGTTATGGCACCCTTTGGTTCTGGATGACATCAGGCGGTGGTACATCTTCGCACCTGCCTGGTCACGTGTTGGTCCACCGTGAATCTGCTTCAGTTTCCAACCTTTTTTGCATTTCATTCTGTATGCGCTTGGCCACCTGCATGGGCCTCTCTTATCTTGACCTTCACGGGCGGGCTGGCGTGCTCTGAAGTTGGAGCCTCGTGAGCTCATGCTCACCTCCCCTTCTCTGGTTGACCTCGATTTCCCCGGCATGAGCCATCCTTTGTTAAGTTTCGATCCCGCTCTTTTCCTGTGTTTGGGCCTGGATATGAAACTTGGCCAGTCAGGCCTTGGCCGCCTGGGAGTACTTCTGTTTATACAAAATGGAGTCGCACGTGTACATTGTGCTGTATTGCGGTAGATGTATACAGTCGGCGCTTGTCGCTCTAACTTCTACTAAGCATTTCAAGCAGACTCGATTACTTAGCATCTTGCGTTTCAAGCTTATTTACACACGTTCAATAAGGCGGTTGCTTCCATCTTTTCTCATGGCACCATTCTCATACGTTTTTCACAGTGTCTTTCCCCTTCGGCCATTACAATTATCCTCGCAGTTGTCGGTACTGGCATGCATAGCTTTCAGTAGCCACTTCTGGTTGTTCTCGGGGCTGCCCAGTCCCTTAGTCTATTTCCATTGGCCTTCCAATTAAGGCCTTCGGGGTTTCCTCGTGGACAGTCTATAAATACTTGTTGTTTCGTACCAATGGCAGGTACGGTTGTCTGATTGGGTACCGTGCTGCCCAGGGTTGCCTGGTTATGGGCATTTCAACAGGTATTGATCCTCTAATGTACACAGGGCAGAGGCCCATTCCAGACCTTTGTTGGTTCAGCTGCTCCTCGTACATCGCATACCTTGGCGAGTACCTTACTGGCAACTCGCAATGGGGGGCAGGGGCACAGGTCTTATCTGGGACCTACTCTACAATTACAGGTGAAGAAAACAGACTTACATGTTACTGACTTAGTTACACGTTATCAGAGGGCAGGTGAAGCAGGTGTAAGTGAATAGGGTTGTTTTGAGTGTTTTTCGGAATGCTGGGAGGGAGGTCTTGGCTCTGAGAGTTTTGGAGAGGGAGTTCCAGAGTTTGGGAGCAATGCGTGGAAAGCCAATACCCCCGCTTTAGCTCTGTGGATGTGCGGGATGCATAGTTTATTGGCTTGGTTGCTTCTCTTGCGGCGAGATGAAGTATCTCTTATAATGGTATCTGAGAGGTACGGCGGGGCTGAGAGGTAATTGCATTTATGCGTGAGGGAGAGGGTCTGGAAGGTGATCTTTTCTCTTACAGGAAGCCAGTAGGCATCTCGTCTGGCCTACCAGATGTGGTCTCTTTTAAGGATTCTGAGGGCTGCTCTGAGTGCATTGTTTTGGAACAGTTTGAAGATGGTTGAGGTTTTTGACAGAGGTACAGTGGAAGACGTTGCAGTAATCTAGTCTGGCCCCATTGTGGCTCTGGCTATGGATAGGCAGTTCTGGTTGGATAGGAAAGGTGAAACTGTGTTTATGAGTTTGGTGGTGAGTGCCGACAAAGAGGCAATGGCACTGAATTGCCTGGTCATGGATAGAGTGGCGTCTAGGTCGACCCCTAATGTTTTAACTGAGGAGGAGACGGGGATGGTGGAGTTATCAATGGAGAAGTTGCAGTATTGTTGGTTGAGTTTAGCTATTGTTTCTTTGGGGCCCATGATGATGATTTCCGTTTTGTCCCCGATCAGGCACAATCCGTTGGCTGCCATCCAGGCTTGAATGATGGAGTAGATACTTATTGTTTGTATTTGTATTTGTGTTTATTTATGTTTTCTATAGCGCCTTAAGCCAAGGCGCTATACAGGGAATGGTACAATAAAATGAATAAGCAAAAAAATAAATAAAGAAAACAATCAATCATGCATCAGGGAGGTCATTTGGTGGTTGCCAGGGGTCGCAACTGCGACCCCCGAGGTTTCCCTTGCTACCCTTAAGAAAATAAAGTTAAACGTTTTTTTTTCTTTTTCTTTCTTTTTTTCATTGAAGCTCCTGGGCTGTGGCCAGTGCCATGTGGCTCTTTGTTTCTGGAGTGGCTGGAATTTATGTTGAAGCCTCTTAAAAAAATATGGGATTGCACAAATGTAACACTTTGAGCAGTGACCCTAAATAAGAAAGGATAGGAGTAACAAACCATTTGTCTTTCTGGAATTCTATACAGTAATTGCTAGACCCATCAAAGGGGTGACAGGTCTTGTTTGATCGCTTCCCATGATGTCACTTCGGGATGGGGTCAAATGACATCATTTCCTGTGATGTCATCAGAGGTCAAGGGGCATGTGATGTCACTTCCGCTAACCCTGGCATTTTAGTGAAATGATGTCCCTATCATGCATGTTGCAAAAGGTGAGACTTCAATGACTTACTGTAAGAGGATTCAATTCAGCACTACAGCCAAGTCAACGCCTAGTCTAGAATACTGAATGAAAACCCTTATTGATATATCTTTATGTCCAGTTCATGCGTTCTGGATGACTACCCCTATATAACACCCCTCTCTCAGAATCCCCCTGACCCCACTGAGCCAAGAAGTAGTTCTGTTTTGCAAGTTAAAAGGTTTAATTGATAGTTTAAACAATAGGTATATATATCACACTTTAGAATAAATTAATAATTGAATAGCACACTTAATCTGATATGATAAAGATTAACAACGGAGAATCTGGCACTAGCACACTTCTTGATAATCACTAAGGAGTTGACATGAAATGGATAAGATAGCAACAATACTTTTATGGTTTCCAATGGATGCAATGTGGAATGAAATGCAGTACAGAAAATAACTTGATAGGATTTCAGCAAAGACAATGTAATCACTTTCTTGGACAATTCACCCCCCCTTTATGCAATGCAAGGAAATGGAAGGAAGGCACACAGTTCTCAGAAATGCAATCAAATGTAATTCAGTTCACCCCAGCAACTTAGACTACAGAAGTTGAAAACACAGGCCCAAATGGTTTTAAATGTGCTGGCAATGAAGAAAAAAAATATACTAAAATGCTTTTAATTCCCTCTAGGAGGTTCAGGGTGAGTGATATCTAGTTAATATTAGCTCAGGCTCACTCTAGCAGTGATGCAGGGATAGTTTTTATGAGGCAAACGATTTTTTCCAGAGGAAAGCAAAAGCAGCTATCTTTTTGCAAGTGGAGAAATTTTCAAATCGCGGCAAAATTCGCGAATGCGTCTGGGGCGATTACAGAGGAATTACAAGGGCTAGCAATATTGTTTTGGGGTCCTAGGAAAGCCTAGGATCTCAGCTTCCAGATGAAAGTTACTGCAAGTCTCTAGCACAAACGGTCACGGAGATATGAGCGATTAAATAAAGATCGTTTTTCAGATTTGAAATTTTAAAGTTCAAAAAGACAAGTGCAGCTTGCAACTAGCAAATCACAGGTGACAGCTTTACAATTGACAGGTGACAGTTAGGATACAGTTCTACTTAGATTAAAATAGATTGAATTATATTATTTTAACTAAGAGATTGGTTCTGCACAGTTTTGCTATGTACTCACACTATATTCTTGAGTTAAATGGGCATCGCCGCGGATCTGGTCAGGTTTTAGACGGGACTCTGGTCTCTGCACTTCACAGTGATCTGGGTCAGCTCTCTCTGGTTCTGCTAACAGGTCAGCTCTACTCTGCTGGTCTGGTCTGGGTCTCTGAAGTTGATGGAGGTAAAGTATGGATTTTCCCGGCAGAGCTTCCAGCTGCAAATGGATTTGAAGGTCCCTATCTGTCCCGTCTGTCTGCTTTTATGTGTTTTCAAAATGGGTGTGTTCTAGCATCACTGACCCTACCTCTCTCTCAGCTTCTAATTGGTCAAACTTCCATTTCTCACTTGATTGGGGAAGGAACTGTGAGTCAGAGCGATGTCATTTTATGGCTTGCAGAGAGGACACTCCCCTGTCAAATTGCACACAATCTATATTTGATATAAAAAGACATATTTGCACAGGTAAACATTTGTTTAAAATTACATGCACCCCTCACATATCACAGGAGGTATCCCCTGTTCAAACTCTGCTCTTCCTGGGGGCTTGCATTCAGAAATGGCACATATTTCACTTTTTTAGTGGTTTTGCAACATCAGATTTTTCTCCAGATTTGTACACATGTACACGGCCTGTCCATACATACTCCAGTAAATTTTCATTTGTCTAACTTAAACACAGTGTCTGTAATATTAACAATTAGCGGGGTTTTGCCCCAGAACATCACACAAATTGGAGTTTGGGCTTGAATTGAAGGTACATTTTCTAAATTAAGGCTCTCAAGGTTATACATTTCTGTCATTTGATTACAAAGAGTTATCAGTGTTTTTGTAAAATATATATTTTGCTTTCAAGTCAGTTCTCAGAGTGTTGGAGTCCGCCTCCAAGACTTGGGTGGTTCAGTCACATGTGTCCTCTGGGCAGGCAGGCCTTTGTTGACAGGAAACAGTAAAAATCAACATATTCCTTTCAGAGGAGAGGGGCCATTGTGTGGTCTCTGGGAAGCTGAGATCAGGAGGCCAGGGAGCCACTTTGCATTTAATTAACAGAACCCTGTGATTTCCTGGCTTCTTGTGTTGAGTTCTGAAGTGTCAAGAGTTCTCAGGACAGGCAACCCCTTTGAACTTTCAATGAAATAAGACCCCTTTCTTTGCACTAGACAGTTTTGCAAGACAGCTCTCCTGTCAGAGTTTAGACCGCTAGCGCCACCCTCAGGATTTTGTGGTTACTGCATCCATCCTTGGGATTTTTTTTAGATTGATTCATTTCAGCAAGTGATATTACATGGAGTATATTGTCCATGTTCAGGACATGGCATTGGTGTGTTTCTGCAGTAAAGTAATTCTGTGCCCATGATTTTGCCATATTTGACATTCAAGAAAAATGAATTCCCAACAGTTATGGGTTTGCTTTTGGCAATCAGCATTGCCTCTCTGAGCTCACAATATAGGCGAAATGGGATTTTCCTGTGCATTTTCTGGGGAGCTCTGGCCATTATGATGTTTTCAATGCCAGTAATGCACAGTTTTGAGGTAGGGCTCGGATGCATGGGTAAATACATCCCACAAGCCCCCCTTCTTGCGGTGGCCATCTGATCCTTCACTGGTGAGACCCGCAAGATCTGGGATGTTTCCTCATCTTCTTCCAATAGATGGCACAGTTCAGCATCTTTTTCTCCATCCGGTCGGATCGATCGGTTCTCCTTGCCGGTCCTGATGGGAATATTGGGCGGTATCCCGGGCCCATTGCGTCCCTGCTCCCGGTCTCCGGATCGTCCTCCTTGTCCCGTCTCCAGGTTTTCTTTCTCCTAGGACGACAAAGGAAGAGCGGCAATACCTATTCATGGACATTTCCACCACTGTTGAGATAGTGGGGCAGCATGTGCATTTCATCATTACGAAACATTACATTCTTATTTTGAAAAAAAAAACAGTATAACTAAGAGACAGTTTCATGCAAATCACAATATGTTAGAGACTAGATGTGGTATGTTTTATGATTGGAACTGAATTAGTCTGAGACAGTACCCGCTAGGATTCCAGAGGATTCCTCCAGTTGTTGCAGAGTGTGCCTGGGATGGCAACATTTCAACTGGTTTATGTGGACCCACTTGTCTTCCCCCGCTGCCAAAGGACCTTTGGGGATGTGGATTTTGTAGGCCACAGGGGAGATCTTGTCGATGATCTCAAAGGGTCCCTTCCATGTAGGCAAGAATTTCCGCTGTTTTGCCTGGTTTCTTTGGAAGTTGTATAGATAGACCCGGTCTCCCACCTGATATTCCTTCCTGGAAGTCTGCAGGTCATAGTGGGTCTTCATGCTATCAGCTGATCTTTCTAGATTCCGCTGAGCATAAGCAAAAGCATGTTGGAGGTGTTTCCTTAAATTCTCCACATACTCATGAGTAGTGGAGGCATTTATCAGTGTCTGCTCTTGGGTCCTGTAGAGCAAATGCTGAGGAAGAACCATCTTGCGCCCAGTCATCAACTCAAATGGTGACATTTTGGTTGCAGATGAAGGGGTAGATCTGATGGCCATTAGGACCAGAGGTAATCGGATATCCCAACTTGGCCCAGAATCTGCCACAAACTTTTTTAAGATGCTCACAATTGTCCTGTTATATCTCTCTACTGCCCCAGAAGAAGCTGGTCTATAAGCAATATGCAGCTTTCTCTTGACCCCCAGTATCTCCCACATCTTTGTCATTACTTCACTGGTGAAGTGGCTACCTCTGTCTGACTCAATCCTTTGAGGTAGACCAAAACGGGAAAAGATGTGGTTAATCATCAAGGCAGCTGCCGTTTCTGCCTTGCAATTTGGGGCTGGGAGACATTCCACCCACTTGGTAAACAAGCATGTCACAGTCAACATGTACTTATTCCCCCTAGCAGAGCGAATCACAGGGCCTACAAAGTCGATATGTAAATCTGACCATGGCAGTGTCATCCCCCTCTTTTGGAGAGGCGCACGGTGCGTGAGGGATGATGGCTGAAATTGTGCACACACAAGACACCCCTTCAAGTATTGGTCGAGGTCCTGCCCCATGTGTGGCCAGTATGCAACCTCTCTCAAGATTTCCAATGTTGTGTGAAACCCCCTATGACCGGCGGTGGCCGCATCATGGGCGTGACTTAACATCAGGCTTCGGAATGAGGTAGGAACCACCCACTGATCGTGGCCAGCTTTGGATTTCCTTACCAGCAAACCGTCTTGGATTCGGAACATTTTTGGACATTTCATCAACACTCTTAGGTCCTCTTTCCCAATGTAATCGGTATCCGTCAGGGGAAAGTTCTCAGGGTCCTCAAGGTGTTGGTAAAATTTACCAATTATTGGATCCCCCTTCTGAGCGGTAATCAAATCAGCATCAGGGGTCTCCTTACTCCATTGTGCAATTGGAAGGTCGTTGTGAGCATTTGTCTGGGACCTAGTGATAGCAGTGACCTGGATTTCCCCCAACAGGGACTCAATCTCAATTAGATCCCCTTGGATGGCCCCGGTTTTGGCCAGCTGATCAGCTAAGTCGTTTCCAGTTTTGTCTGGTCCCTCTACTTTGGAATGACCCTTGATCTTCTTCCAATAGATGGTCATCTCATTCGAGGTGACCAGATCATCAATGTTTTGGATCAACTTCCCATGTTTCAAGGGTTTGTTGTTAGCACATAACATGCCTCTGGTTTTACAATTAACCAGGTGCTCCACGAACCCGTTCCGTACACAATCCGAATCTGTGATTATGACCAGTTCGTGGAGTTGATGCTGGACAGCAGTGAGGATGGCCTGATGCACAGCCATCAATTCTGCCACCTGACTACTTCGGGGACCAATTTTGTATCCAGCGGAGGGTTCTGGGGACTCATTCACCCATGCATTCCCTACGCCGGCCACCAGTTCTTTCTCCCCGTTGTTGTCAACATGGTAAGAGCATCCATCCACATAGACAGTGGGCATTCCCTCACACTTGTCCTCTTCAAAGACTTTGTGTGGGGAATTAAGGTATGCCTCCATGTTGTCCTTTATTTTTAGACTTTCGTCCTCGAGACAGTTTTCTCTGGCACAATCATGCAAGTCAGCCAGACCTTGCGCGAGGGGACTCTTCTTGTTTTGGCCATATCTGACCTCCACAGGAAAGCCTTGCATTGACAAAATCCAGGAAGTAATTCTGGAATTACTCACATTTCCGGCCCGGATTCTGTCACTTTGGAGATATTGCAGAGGCTGGTGTGGAGTCTCCACTATGATGTGTTCCCCCTGGATAAACGGGCGGTAATTCTTCAATGCCCACACCGTTGCCAGGAGTGCCTTCTCACAATCGTTGAATTTTTCCTCCACAGAGGATAAAGTTTTGCTCGCATAGGAGATTACTTTATTGACCTTGTCATGCTTTTGGTATAATACTGCCGTCAAGCAGGTATTAGAGAACCCCGTCTCCAGGAAGAACTCCTTGTTTCTGACAGGGTAAGCTAGGCAAGGCGCTTGTGAGAGGCTTCTTTTGAGTTGTTTTACTGCCTCGGCTTGTTCTGGACCCCATTCCCACTTGACCCCCCCCTTCAGGAGATGAATCAGGGGTCTGGTGATCTCTGCGTAGCCCTCAATGAACTTTCTGCTGTAATTAGTCAGTCCAAGGAGGCTCCTTAGTTCCCGCAGAGTTGTGGGGTCTTTCAGTTTCTGAAGTGCTTCCACTTTCTTTTCCTGGGGACAGAGACCCTGAGGAGTAATCTCATGCCCCAAGAAATTAACACGGGTTCTACACCACTGTGCTTTCTGAAAGGAAAGTTTTGCTCCGGCGGCCCTCAACTGCGTCAGAACATAACGGATCCCCGCTATGTGTTCCTCCACAGATAAACTTTTGATGAGGACATCATCTACATAAGCCAGGTTACCCCTCGCACCCAGGTCGGGCATGGCCTTATGTAGAAAAATGTTGAATTCATTGCCGGAGTTGAGGTATCCGAAGGGAGTCCGGGTCCATGTATACTGCTGGCCCCCAAAGGTAAAAGCCAGCTTGTATTGGTCCTCCCTACTGACAAGCACGGTCCAGTATCCATTGGTCAGGTCTATTGCTGTGAATACCTGTGACCCCTGGATCTGGGCCAGCCCTTGGTCAATGTAGGGAAGAGGCCATCGGGAAGTATGGACCCGTTTGTTGAGCTCCCTGAGGTCGGCGCAGAGTCTCCACTGGCCGTTTGGCTTCAATATTCCCAGCACCGGATTATTGAAGGTTTTGTGGACTGGACGGATTATTCCCCGGGACTCAAGGTTCTTAATTATTTCAGTAAGGGACTCCATTGATGCGAGAGGCAAGCGATATTGCTTCACAAACACAGGAGTCATGCCAGGGTCCGTGGGGATTGTGGTTGTGTGGATGTCGGTGCGACCACAGTCATATGAGTCTACCGCAAAGAGATCTTGGAAATCCAAGAAAACTCGTTTCAACTTTTGCGTTTGTTCCAGAGTCACACAGGCATCAGCTAGGTTGACTCTCTCTTCCACCATCTGCCTGAAGCCTGGAAAGACTTCTGGTTTGGCTATCTCCGCGGCCTCCTCCAGCTGGGTGGAGAAGTCCCTGGTCAGAGTGCTGATTTGGACTGGAGGCTTCAGGTGGGAAAGGCAGCCCTCATGGACTTGGAAAATCACCTCATCCCTCCTGACGTCACAAGTCACATCTTCCTTACCATAGGGGCAGGAAGTGTACACCAGGAAGTTCCCCCCATGCCGGGTAAAAATCCTGTCTGGTGTTGTATTGTCATCACTGTCACTGTCAAAGCAGTCCTTGGGGATTGGCCCTAACAGTTCATTTACTAAGTCGATGGAAAAATGTCGGTCATCAACCGCCATTCCAATAATGGTGCCTGCGGCTAGAGTAATACTCTTTAAGTCGCTGTTATCCACCTCTATTGGAATGGTGTCATGTTCTATGTTGACTAATGGAGTTGGGTTTACCCCTAACCCTTGCTGTTGGAGAGAAGCATTTAGATGTATGTAAGCATCAGGGTTTTGCAAATATTGTCCTCTTTTAACTTTCACTTCCAGGGAGAATTGTCGGGTCCTTTCTGGGATGGTGACTTCCTCTTTAATCTGAATTTCAACTGCATAAGGTAGCAATTGAGCTGACCTAAATGCTTTTTCTGGATCATCAAAGCCCATGGGATTATCCGCTAATCGGGACCAAGCTTTGAAGTTTATTAGGTCCAAACTAATGGCAAAGCGATTGAGAATGTCACTGCCTAAGTAAAAGGCGGCAGGGACGTCTCGCACGACCCAACAATTGTGGACTATGCTCTTGTTGCCAATGGAGATTTTGAGCATACACCTGCTTGGCAGGAGATGTTTGGAATTAGGCGCTTCCAGGTCCATTTCCCATTTGTCTATCAGTTTGAATGTGGGAATGGCTGGATCTTTTGGGAGTTGGCGGAACATGGCTTCGCTGATGAAGCTCTTACCGTTGTTCACACACACTCGAGCGAGAACAGAGTCCTTCCCATCATTTAATTGGACAGGGATGAACAACTGCTCTCCAATTTGCTGAATATCAGCCAGGCTCTGAGCTGATTTCACATCTTCTTGGACTATAGGAGTGGGAGTTTCTGATTGTGGATTAGTATAGAATTTCAGAGTGTTTCCTTCCAGCGTGGAGTACCACTTTAGACTGGAAGGAAGGTTGATTTTCAGAAATAGAGAGGACCCTCCATCACCAGTCTGTTGTCCTACTGCTATTACTGTCACGTCTGGAGTTTGGTTGTTCTGGAAGTGAAATTCTACTTGGTCAGGTTTTTGTTCAACCATGTGGCAGGTGCCGTTTAAACTAACATGGTTGACACTCTGTTTTAATTTTATTGGTCGGCTAGTCTGGGTCCAGAGGACCTTGTTTACGCAATCTATTAGGGGTGACAACCTTCTCAGGAGGTCATTCCCTAGTAAACAAGGGGTGCCCTCTGGAGTCACTACTATGACCGGGTGTTTCACCTTGTGTCGCCCGATCTTAATGTCCAAGTCTGCAGTCCCCTCAACGGGAATTTCCTTCCCGTCAAAGTTCTGCAGTTGTCCAGGAAGAGAGGTGAGAGGAATTTGGTAATTCTCTCCCCTTCCTGCATTCAGTTCATCAAAGGCCCTTCTGGACAGAAGGGTGGCTTGAGATCCAGTGTCCACCAGTGCCAAAATTGTACCCTGCCCCTGTACTTGTACCGGGGCATAGTATCTTCCCTCCTTCTCCTCAAGGGGGCACAGATAATGCACATTTTTGGACAACTGGTGGGCTAACGTTCTGGTTTTGGACATGGCGAGAGAAGAGATTTGGGCAGAATTCTGTGGAGAGCCTTGGGAATCTGAAAGAAAAATTTGGCAACTGGAGATCAGAGCCATTGTGGGTTCCCCTGGCTCCGGTTCTGGGCCGCCCCCCCCTTTTTGGAGGCAGTCACCAGGATGGGTTTGAACCAGGGGATTTTCTTGCTGTTGGTTCTGGGATGAGATGGTGGGCGGCGGTAGCTCAGTCTCCACATCTCCCCAGTCTGGATTTGCATCCCTAGGGACCCATTTGTCCTTTGGGAGGAGTTCCCCCCTCTCTGAAGGAGAAGATCCTTTTCCCAGGATCCTCTGAGGATCCTTCTCCCTCAAATTGGAAGATCTGTACCTCCTCCTCAAACTGTGTCTGTTTGGGTCTTTTGTTTCTCCTACCACCCCTCTGCTCCTTAGGAGGCAGACTTTCAGGGGCAGGAGATTTTGTTTCCGGTTCCTGGGTTTCCAGGGGCTGTTTACAAGTGAGGAAGGAAGCTTCCTCCAAGGCTTTACACCCCCCTTCCCTTTGTGCCTCCTCCCTGGGAACCGGTGAGTTATCGGGGTGCTGCCCCCGTCATTGTTCTGGGGCACCAGGTCCAGAGTTGGGTGCGTTCTGCGCCGGCACGCCCATCTGAGGGTTCTGCTGAGCCCTCAGTATGTGACCCAGATCCCGCGCCATGTTTTGAACCTGGCGCTCTAACTGGGAAACCCGCTCAGGCTGATACGGGGCCCTGTTTTCTCCCCTGGGCTGATCCCGGGAAGGGTAGCTATCCCTTCTTTGGTAGTACCCCTGGTTGGGAAGATTTGGGTACCCCTCCACCCTTGGCCTCCCCTCTCCCGGATTAGGTTGTCTGGGGTCAGGGAATTGGGGAAAGAAGGATGGATGGTTTTGGGGCTGAAAGTCGGGTGGATACCTGGGGAAAAAGTTCTGCCCAGGATTTGGAGAATTTCTGCCCTCCGGTGGGAAGTTAGGAGGGAAGTTCCCTGGGCTAGGTGCTTGGCTGGATCCCCACCCTTGGGCTGGAGGAGTCCACACATAACCCAGGATGGGTCTGTTTCCCTTGTAACGGGGACTTACGTAATCAGGAGAGCGAGGGACCCCATTTGTGGGGCTGCCTCCCTGGCTCCCTGTCTGTGACTGGCCCGAGGACCTTCTGGGCCTAGCATTATTAGGTGCAGGTAGGTTTTTAGGCCCCCCCATCTCCAAATCCAAAACGGGGGTGACCTTTACCTCTGCCACCTTGGCAGCAGCAGGGGTGCTGTTGGCTTTGGGGGTTTTCTGGGCATTACTTTTGCTATCTACCGGTTTCTGCACCTCATAGATCCGGGTAGCCTGTTCAATGACCCAGTCTAAAGATCTTTTCTCGTGAAAATCCCTCACGAGCTGGGTCATTATGTATTTGGGCAAGGCATGAAAAAATGTATTAATGAATTCTCTACTGTCTGTGCGCACCCTTCTGGTGGTCTGCGCAAAAGCACGCTTTAACTCCTGCACAAATTCTTGTGAGGCCTGATCCTCCCCACATTGTAAATTGTAGGCTGCCTTGCGAGCCTCTTGAGGATTTCTATGAATGGAAAAATGTTTCAAGATGGCCGCCTTATAGGTGGACCATCTTAAATGATTTTGGTCCTCCAGCCCCGCAAAGAAACTGGAGTATTCCGGGGAGAAGGTCCACTTTACATATTGAATACAGCTTTGGCTGTCCTTCAAATGGAAAGTCTCCATCATTTGCTCAAACAACTCTAAGTGCTCCCAAACAGAATACTTAGCGTTCTTATGGTAAGGCGTGATGACGCTCCTGATCGCCTTAATCTGCTTTAAGGGGTCCTTAAGCAAGGCCCTTTTTGCCTTATTGGCCTTTTTGGTTCGGGTAACCCTTGTCCATTCATCCTCTGACTCAGAGGCACTGCTCCCAGAGGTTCCTGTCTGCTCTTCCAGGTTTTCCCGGATTCTGCGAGCCTGGGAATGGCTGGCAGAATGTGGGGACCTGGTCTCCTGTGTCCTGCGCAGTTCAGAGGAGTCTTCAGATTCCTCCTTGCTGCCAGGATTTGCTGGGTACCCCCCCCCCCCCCCACTGACCTAACTGGGCAGAGGTTTTCAGGATGCCCTTAAGGGGCCTACTCTCCTGGGGTTCCCCATTGAACTGTACTGTACTTGGGTGCCCATACCCGGATGCCCGCCCCTCCATACCTGGGTGGTACTGGCCTATGAGCCCCATACTTTTGTCTGGATAGTTCTGCCATCCCTGTGGCCCGGTGCTCATGTGCGCCAGGGAACATGGGGGTGGCAGAGTCCAGGGACTGAGAGGTATGAGGGCCTCTGGTACAAGGGCTCCTGAGGTTATGCTCCGGAGCTTCCCTTTCCCAGCGAACCTCATCTCTATCCGCCCCTGCTCCCTGTTGCAATGCAAGAGCCTGCATTTGTGCCTTCAGTTCCTCAGTTAAGGCCTTACTAGACTCTATCAGTCTCTCCTGCATCGCTACCTGTTGTTGGAGCCTATCATTGTGTTGACAGAGGGCCTCATTTTCCCTCTGTGCTTCCTGGTTGGTCCTGGAGAACTGGGCCAGTCTTTGCTGCAGGAGGTTTACCTCCTGAGTCCCATCCCTACTGGCCTGCTCCTTTCTTGCCAGAGCCTCTTCCACCCTTCTGGTGTGCTCTACCAAGTTCTGGTTTTCTTTTTGGAGGTCACCCAGTCCCTGGTGGGCCAGGTGATTTTCTTCCATTTTTCTTTTTAAATGGCAGACTTCCTGGCCTAAGGCGTCTCTTTCCTGACTAAGAGCCTGCATTTGTGCCGCCAGGTCGTCCCTCTGCCTTTGAAAGGCACCAGCTTTCTGGCGTTCTTCATCAAACTCTGCCTGGGTATCCAGGTCTTTCAAAATCAGCTTGTTGCTCTCTACCTTCACTCTATCTAGATGACTTTGCAGGGTGGCTACCTGCTCCGTGCATGCCCTGTTAAAGTCTAATTGTTGCTCCAGCTTTTTCTGGCTCTGCAGTAAGGAGTCCAAACTGTCTTGGTGCTCCTTCTGCAGGGCCAGAAATCTAGTATCCTGGTCAGCCTTTTCCTATTGCAGTATATCCATGTCCTCTTTTATTTTAATGATATACTGCCTACTGTCATTTTCTGACTCCTGGCTCCTGAGCAGCCTCTGCTCAGAAGAGTCCAGCTCAGATTGGGCCTTCTGTAATGCCAGCAGTTACCTACTCGCCAGATCTTGGCCTTCAGCACATTTGTCCTGCATGGCTCCCACATGTAAATATAAATATGCCGCTACCCTGGCAATCTTGTTGTGCTCATCCTTGGCCTTAGAGGACATATATAGGGCCTTAGAGGACATATATAGTTCACTCAGGGCCACATGTAAGGGACCCTGGTCTCTCCATGTATCTGACCCTGTTTCCGTGATTTGGGGTGTGATGGCCTGCAACCACGCCTCCTGGCCGTGTTCGGTCCATTCACCTCTCACAAATGGCTTATGTAAGAGGTGCTCTCTGGCTATTTTCATGTCTACTGAGGTCGTCATTCTAGAGATTGGTCTCTGTCCTGACTTACAGAAGTTTGTATTTTATTTTTGCAAAACAGACCTTTTCCTTAGAGCGTTGCTTTGAGGAGTGCTTTACAGCGTAACACAGCGTGGTGATCCGACCGGATATGTGTATCTGGTCAGCTGGCACGCTGTATTAATCTGCACAAGTGATAGATCTAATCCAAACGTCCGGCACGAGCCCCCAATTTGTAAGAGGATTCAATTCAGCACTACATCCAAGTCAACGCCTAGTCTAGAATACTGAATGAAAACCCTCATTGATATATCTTTATGTCCAGTTCATGCGTTCTGGATGACTACCCCTATATAACACCCCTCTCTCAGAATCCCCCTGACCCCACTGAGCCAAGAAGTAGTTCTGTTTTGCAAGTTAAAAGGTTTAATTGATAGTTTAAACAATAGGTATATATATCACACTTTAGAATAAATTAATAATTGAATAGCACACTTAATCTGATATGATAAAGATTAACAACGGAGAATCTGGCACTAGCACACTTCTTGATAATCACTAAGGAGTTGACATGAAATGGATAAGATAGCAACAATACTTTTATGGTTTCCAATGGATGCAATGTGGAATGAAATGCAGTACAGAAAATAACTTGATAGGATTTCAGCAAAGACAATGTAATCACTTTCTTGGACAATTCACCCCCCCTTTATGCAATGCAAGGAAATGGAAGGAAGGCACACAGTTCTCAGAAATGCAATCAAATGTAATTCAGTTCACCCCAGCAACTTAGACTACAGAAGTTGAAAACACAGGCCCAAATGCTTTTAAATGTGCGGGCAGTGAAGAAAAAAAATATACTAAAATGCTTTTAATTCCCTCTAGGAGGTTCAGGGTGAGTGATATCTAGTTAATATTAGCTCAGGCTCACTCTAGCAGTGATGCAGGGATAGTTTTTATGAGGCAAACGATTTTTTTCAGAGGAAAGCAAAAGCAGCTATCTTTTTGCAAGTGGAGAAATTTTCAAATCGCGGCAAAATTCGCGAATGCGTCTGGGGCGATTACAGAGGAATTCCAAGGGCTAGCAATATCGTTTTGGGGTCCTAGGAAAGCCTAGGATCTCAGCTTCCAGATGAAAGTTACTGCAAGTCTCTAGCACATACGGTCACGGAGATATGAGCGATTAAATAAAGGTCGTTTTTCAGATTTGAAATTTTAAAGTTCAAAAAGACAAGTGCAGCTTGCAACTAGCAAATCACAGGTGACAGCTTTACAATTGACAGGTGACAGTTAGGATACAGTTCTACTTAGATTAAAATAGATTGAATTATATTATTTTAACTAAGAGATTGGTTCTGGACAGTTTTGCTATGTACTCACACTATATTCTTGAGTTAAATGGGCCTCGCCACGGATCTGGTCAGGTTTTAGACGGGACTCTGGTCTCTGCACTTCACAGTGATCTGGGTCAGCTCTCTCTGGTTCTGCTAACAGGTCAGCTCTACTCTGCTGGTCTGGTCTGGGTCTCTGAAGTTGATGGAGGTAAAGTATGGATTTTCCCGGCAGAGCTTCCAGCTGCAAATGGATTTGAAGGTCCCTATCTGTCCCGTCTGTCTGCTTTTATGTGTTTTCAAAATGGGTGTGTTCTAGCATCACTGGCCCTACCTCTCTCTCAGCTTCTAATTGGTCAAACTTCCATTTCTCACTTGATTGGGGAAGGAACTGTGAGTCAGAGCGATGTCATTTTATGGCTTGCAGAGAGGACACTCCCCTGTCAAATTGCACACAATCTATATTTGATATAAAAAGACATATTTGCACAGGTAAACATTTGTTTAAAATTACATGCACCCCTCACATATCACAGGAGGTATCCCCTGTTCAAACTCTGCTCTTCCTGGGGGCTTGCATTCAGAAATGGCACATATTTCACTTTTTTAGTGGTTTTGCAACATCAGATTTTTCTCCAGATTTGTACACATGTACACGGCCTGTCCATACATACTCCAGTAAATTTTCATTTGTCTAACTTAAACACAGTGTCTGTAATATTAACAATTAGCGGGGTTTTGCCCCAGAACATCACACAAATTGGAGTTTGGGCTTGAATTGAAGGTACATTTTCTAAATTAAGGCTCTCAAGGTTATACATTTCTGTCATTTGATTACAAAGAGTTATCAGTGTTTTTGTAAAATATATATTTTGCTTTCAAGTCAGTTCTCAGAGTGTTGGAGTCCGCCTCCAAGACTTGGGTGGTTCAGTCACATGTGTCCTCTGGGCAGGCAGGCCTTTGTTGACAGGAAACAGTAAAAATCAACATATTCCTTTCAGAGGAGAGGGGCCATTGTGTGGTCTCTGGGAAGCTGAGATCAGGAGGCCAGGGAGCCACTTTGCATTTAATTAACAGAACCCTGTGATTTCCTGGCTTCTTGTGTTGAGTTCTGAAGTGTCAAGAGTTCTCAGGACAGGCAACCCCTTTGAACTTTCAATGAAATAAGACCCCTTTCTTTGCACTAGACAGTTTTGCAAGACAGCTCTCCTGTCAGAGTTTAGACCGCTAGCGCCACCCTCAGGATTTTGTGGTTACTGCATCCATCCTTGGGATTTTTTTTAGATTGATTCATTTCAGCAAGTGATATTACATGGAGTATATTGTCCATGTTCAGGACATGGCATTGGTGTGTTTCTGCAGTAAAGTAATTCTGTGCCCATGATTTTGCCATATTTGACATTCAAGAAAAATGAATTCCCAACAGTTATGGGTTTGCTTTTGGCAATCAGCATTGCCTCTCTGAGCTCACAATATAGGCGAAATGGGATTTTCCTGTGCATTTTCTGGGGAGCTCTGGCCATTATGATGTTTTCAATGCCAGTAATGCACAGTTTTGAGGTAGGGCTCGGATGCATGGGTAAATACATCCCACATTACGAAATAAAGCATAGACAGAGATAGAGCGAAGAGAGTAAGGGAGGGTCTTCCAGTGATGTGTTCTACTCTGGCCTGCGTTGCTTTTCCCTACACAGTCAGCCACTGGCCACATGTGAGGCTTGCATGTGGGACGGTGTTGGCTTTCTACTTTACTGCATGTGGTTGCCCTTGTTTTGGGGCTTTGTCATTGCCTTGTGGGTTGGAGGGACAGCACTGCTGTGTAGATTTACACAGCCCGTTTCATGATCTTTGCTACACTGGCTTCATGGCCTGGCATAACCGGGACCCAGGGCGAGGATGGCATTCGTGCTGAAAGGATAGTGGTAGTTTGCCAAGATGCTGATGCTTGGGGCCCAGTGTTGCCTCTATTTCCACCCTTTGGCGTAATCTTTGTGTGTCTGGCGATGAACACCTATTGTGTTCCTCCTGCAATTTAGGGAGCTGTGCCTGATGGCTGGGTCACGTGGTCACTGCGGATGATATGATATGATGATATGATAGGTTATTTATAACGCTCTTAATACTCAGAGGTTTCTAAGCGCGGATCCAGGGATCGAACCTGTGTTTGCTTCGTGTCGTCTTGCTTCCAAGTTGTCCTTGAACAATCCTCCCGAGACAGGATTAGATGCTGCCTAGTGGTTCAGTTCATATGTGTGTGTGTATGTGTGCATGTTTGCTGTCTGTAGGGTCCTTTCCTGACGCTGAGTAGTTGTGGCTGAGCTGGTTTGGTGTGGACTGTGTGGTTAGGTATACTATCCTCGCTTATTATTGTCCGAGTGTATCACCATTGAGGAGAGCGGCAGGGTGTGGTGTTTGTCCTACTGTCCTGGGGGGGGGGGTTGTGGTCTGTGTGCCTTGTGAGAACGTCGTGGAATGGAATGTGTATCGCTCGTTCTTGAAGAATCCTTCCCACGCGTGGGAGACTGCTGAACAAGTTATTGTGGTAGCAGCTTACATCGCACTGGTGAAGGTGGTTTAGGGAACGACTGCGTGTCTCTTGGTTGCTTAGTTGGGTGTACTTGTGTCCGCCGAGCTTCACATTCCAGAGTATGCATATGGGAGAGAACTGCTGTAATGTGCTTGTTTCTCACTCTGTCCTCTCTGCCTTCATGCTCTGCTGTCACTGAAGCTCTGAGTATGGGATGCTGTGTAGGTGTCACCTGCTGAGTGTTCCTGGAGGACAGTGGGACAGAGGCTGAGGGATGGAGAGTGTGGCCAGTGTATGGCCTGTGCTATCCCTCATCTGTAACCAAGTACATGTGAAGAAGCCTCCTTTTCACCTGTGGCTCCTGGTCACCTTCTGAAAAGGCACACTTCCCTTCCATGCAGAAACACAGGCACGCCACATTAGAGCGCGTTCCCTTCCCTTCCATGCAGAAAAACAGGCACGCCACATCAGAGCGCGTGCCCTTTCCTTCCATGCAGAAACACAGGCACGCTACAGCAGAGGGCGTGCCCTTTCCTTCCATGCAGAAACACAGACACGCCACATCAGAGTGCGTGCCCTTCCCTTCCATGCAGAAACACAGGCGTGCCACATCAGAGCTCGTGCCCTTCCCTTCCATGCAGAAACACAGGCACACCACATCAGAGCGCGTGCCCTTCCCTTCCATGCAGAAACACAGGCACACCACATCAGAACGGGTGACCTTCCCTTCCATGCAGAAACACAAGCACACCACATCACAGCGCCCTTCCATGCAGAAACACAGGCACACTACATGAGAGCGCATGCCCTTCCCTTCCATGCAGAAACACAGGCACAAAACATCAGAGCACGTGCCCTTCCCTTCCATGCAGAAACACAAGCACACCACATCAGAGCGCTGGCCCTTGCCTTCCATGCAGAAACACAAGCACACCACATCACAGGGCCCTTCCATGCAGAAACACAGGCACACTACATCCGAGCGCGTGCCCTTCCCTTCCATGCAGAAACACAGGCACACTACATCAGAGTGAGTGCCCTTCCCTTCCATGCAGAAACACAGGCACACTACATCAGAGCGCGTGCCCTTCCCTTCCATGCAGAAACACAGTCACACCACATAAGAGTGCGTGCCCTTCCCTTCCATGCAGAAACACAGTCACACCACATAAGAGTGTGTGCCCTTCCCTTCCATGCAGAAACACAGGCACACCACATCAGAGCGCGTGCCCTTCCCTTCCATGCCGAAACACAGGCACACTACATCTGAGCACCCTTCCATGCAGAAACACAGGCACACTACATCAGAGCGCGTGCCTTCCCTTATATGCAGAAACACAGGCACACCAAATCACAGCGCCCTTCCATGCAGAAACACAAGCACACCACATCAGAGCACGTGCCCTTCCCTTCCATGCAGAAACACAGGCACTCTACATCAGAGCACCCTTCCATGCAGAAACACAGGCATACGACATCAGAGCCCGTGCCCTTCCCTTCTATGCAGAAACACAGGCACACCACATCACAGCGCCCTTCCATGCAGAAACACAGGCACACTACATCAGAGTACGTACCCTTCCCTTCCATGCAGATACACAAGCATACCACATCAGAGCACTTGCCCTTCCCTTCCATGCAGAAACACAGGCACACCACATCAGAGCACGTGCCCTTCCCTTCCACGCAGAAACACAGGCACACACATCAGAACACTGGCCCTTCCCTTCCATGCAGAAACACAAGCATACCACATCATAGGGAGTGCCCTTTCCTTCCATGCAGAAACACAGGCACACCACATCAGATCACGTGCCCTTCCCTTCCATGCAGAAACACAGGCACACCACATCAGAGCGCATGCCCTTCCCTTCCATGCAGAAACACAGGCACACCACATCAGAGCGCTTGCCCTTCCCTTCCATGCAGAAACACAGGCACACCACATCACAGCGCGTGCCCTTCCCTTCCATGCAGAAACACAAGCACACCACATCAGAGCGCTGGCCCTTCCCTTCCATGCAGAAAAACAGGCACACCACATCAGAGCGCCCTTCCATGCAGAAACACAGGCACACTACATCAGAGCATGTCACGTGCCCTTCCCTTCCATGCAGAAACACAGGCACACTATATCAGAGCTAGGGCCGTTCCCTTCCATGCAGAAACACAGGCACACTACATCAGAGTGCGTGCCCTTTGCTTCCATGCAGAAACACAGGCACACTACATCAGAGTGCGTGCCCTTCCCTTCCATGCAGAAACACAGTCACACCACATCAGAGCGCCCTTCCATGCAGAAACACAGGCACACTACATCAGAGCGCGTGCCTTCCCTTATATGCAGAAACACAGGCACACTACTTCAGAGTGCGTGCCCTTCTCTTCCATGCAGAAACACAGGCTCACCACATCAGAGCGCCTTTCCATGCAGAAACACAGGCACACTACATCAGAGTGCGTGCCTTCCCTTATATGCACAAACACAGGCACACCACATCAGAGCGCCCTTCCATGCAGAAACACAGGCACACTACGTCAGAGCGCGTGCCCTTCCCTTTCATGCAGAAACACAGTCACACCACATCAGAGCGCGTGCCCTTCCCTTCCATGCAGAAACACAGGCACACCACATCAGATCGCATGCCCTTCCCTTCCATGCAGAAACACTGGCACACCACATCAGAGCGCGTGCCCTTCCCTTCCATGCAGAAACACAAGCACACCACATCAGAGGAAGTGCCCTTCTCTTCCATTCAGAAACACAGGCACACATAGCAGAGCGCTGTCCCTTCCATTCCATGCAGAAACACAGGCACACTACATCAGAGCACGTGCCCTTCCCTTCCATCCAGAAACACAGGCACACCACATCAGAGGGAGTGCCCTTCCCTTGCATGCAGAAACACAAGCACAGCACATCAGAGGGAGTGCCCTTTCCTTCCATGCAGAAACACAGGCACACACATCAGAGCGTGTGCCCTTCCCTTCCATGCAGAAACACAAGCACACCACATCAGAGAAAGTGCCCTTCCCTTCCATGTAGAAACACAGGCACACCACATCAGAGGGAGTGCCCTTCCCTTCCATGCAGAAACACAAGCACAGCACATCAGAGGGAGTGCCCTTTCCTTCCATGCAGAAACACAGGCACACACATCAGAGTGCTGGCCCTTCACTTCCATACAGAAACACAGGCACACCACATCAGAGCGCCCTTCCATGTAGAAACACAGGCACACACATCAGAGCGCGTCGTGCCCTTCCCTTCCATGCAGAAACACAGGTAAACTACATCAGAGCGCGTGGCCTTCCCTTCTATGCAGAAACACAGGCACACCCCATCAGAGCACGTGTCCTTCCCTTCCATGCAGAAACACAGCCACACCACATCAGAGGGAATGCCCTTCCCTTCCATGCAGAAACACAAGCACAGCACATCAGAGGGAGTGCCCTTTCCTTCCATGCAGAAACACAGGCAAACACATCAGAGCGCGTGCCTTCCCTTATATGCAGAAACACAGGCACACCACATCAGAGCGCCCTTCCATGCAGAAACACAGGCACACTACATCAGAGCGCATGCCCTTCCCTTCCATGCAGAAACACAGGCACACCACATCAGAGCGCGTGCCCTTCCCTTCCATGCAGAAACACAGGCACACCACATCAGAGCGCATGCCCTTCCCTTCCATGCAGAAACACTGGCACACCACATCAGAGCGCGTGCCCTTCCCTTCCATGCAGAAACACAAGCACACCGCATCAGAGGAAGTGCCCTTCTCTTCCATTCAGAAACACAGGCACACATAGCAGAGCGCTGGCCCTTCCATTCCATGCAGAAACACAGGCACACTACATCAGAGCACGTGCCCTTCCCTTCCATCCAGAAACACAGGCACACCACATCAGAGGGAGTGCCCTTCCCTTGCATGCAGAAACACAAGCACAGCAAATCAGAGGGAGTGCCCTTTCCTTCCATGCAGAAACACAGACACACACATCAGAGCGCGTGCCCTTCCCTTCCATGCAGAAACACAAGCACACCACATCAGAGAAAGTGCCCTTCCCTTCCATGCAGAAACACAGGCACACCACATCGCAGGGAGTACCTTTCCCTTCCATGCAGAAACACAAGCACAGCACATCAGAGGGAGTGCCCTTTCCTTCCATGCAGAAACACAGGCACACACATCAGAGCGCGTGCCCTTCCCTTCCATGCAGAAACACAAGCACAGCACATCAGAGAAAGTGCCCTTCCCTTCCATGCAGAAACACAGGCACACCACATCAGAGGGAGTGCCCTTCCCTTCCATGCAGAAACACAAGCACAGCACATCAGAGGGAGTGCCCTTTCCTTCCATGCAGAAACACAGGCACACACATCAGAGCGCTGGCCCTTCACTTCCATACAGAAACACAGGCACACCACATCAGAGCGCCCTTCCATGTAGAAACACAGGCACACACATCAGAGCGTGACGTACATTCCCTTCCATGCAGAAACACAGGAAAACTATATCAGAGCAGCGTGGCCTTCCCTTCTATGCAGAAACACAGGCACACCCCATCAGAGCACGTGCCCTTCCCTTCCATGCAGAAACACAGCCACACCACATCAGAGGGAATGCCCTTCCCTTCCATGCAGAAACACAAGCACAACACATCAGAGGGAGTGCCCTTTCCTTCCATGCAGAAACACTGGCACACACATCAGAGCGCGTGCCTTCCCTTATATGCAGAAACACAGGCACACCACATCAGAGCGCCCTTCCATGCAGAAACACAGGCACAACACTACATCAGAGCGCGTGCCCTGCCCTTCCATGCAGAAACACAGGCACACCACATCAGAGCGCGTGCCCTTCCCTTCCATGCAGAAACACAGGCACACCACATCAGAGCGCATGCCCTTCCCTTCCATGCAGAAACACTGGCACACCACATCAGAGCGTGTGCCCTTCCCTTCCATGCAGAAACACAAGCACACCACATCAGAGGAAGTGCCCTTCTCTTCCATTCAGAAACACAGGCACACATAGCGGAGCGCTGGCCCTTCCATTCCATGCAGAAACACAGGCACACCACATCAGAGTGCATGCCCTTCCCTTCCATGCAGAAACACTGGCACACCACATCAGAGCGCGTGGCCTTCCCTTCTATGCAGAAACACAGGCACACCCCATCAGAGCACGTGCCCTTCCCTTCCATGCAGAAACACAGCCACACCACATCAGAGGGAATGCCCTTCCCTTCCATGCAGAAACACAAGCACAGCACATCAGAGGGAGTGCCCTTTCCTTCCATTCAGAAACACTGGCACACACATCAGAGCGCGTGCCTTCCCTTATATGCAGAAACACAGGCACACCACATCAGAGCGCCCTTCCATGCAGAAACACAGGCACACTACATCAGAGCGCGTGCCCTGCCCTTCCATGCAGAAACACAGGCACACCACATCAGAGCTCGTGCCCTTCCCTTCCATGCAGAAACACAGGCACACCACATCAGAGCGCATGCCCTTCCCTTCTATGCAGAAACACTGGCACACCACATCAGAGCGTGTGCCCTTCCCTTCCATGCAGAAACACAAGCACAGCACATCAGAGGGAGTGCCCTTTCCTTCCATTCAGAAACACAGGCACACATAGCGGAGCGCTGGCCCTTCCATTCCATGCAGAAACACAGGCACACTACATCAGAGCACGTGCCCTTCCCTTCCATCCAGAAACACAGGCACACCACATCAGAGGGAGTGCCCTTCCCCTGCATGCAGAAACACAAGCACAGCACATCAGAGGGAGTGCCCTTTCCTTCCATGCAGAAACACAGGCACACACATCAGAGCGCGTGCCCTTCCCTTCCATGCAGATACACAAGCACACCACATCAGAGAAAGTGCCCTTTCCTTCCATGCAGAAACACAGGCACACACATCAGAGCGCTGGCCCTTCACTTCCATACAGAAACACAGGCACACCACATCAGAGCGCCCTTCCATGTAGAAACACAGGCACACACATCAGAGCACGTCGTGCCCTTCCCTTCCATGCAGAAACACAGGCAAACTACATCAGAGCGCGTGGCCTTCCCTTCTATGCAGAAACACAGGCACACTCCATCAGAACACGTGCCCTTCCCTTCCATGCAGAAACACAGCCACACCACATCAGAGGGAATGCCCTTCCCTTCCATGCAGAAACACAGGCACACACATCAGAGCGCTGGCCCTCCCCTTCCATGCAGAAACACAGGCACACACATCAGAGCGCTGGCCCTTCCCTTCCATGCAGAAACACTGGCACACCACATCAGAGCGCGTGGCCTTCCCTTCTATGCAGAAACACAGGCACACCCCATCAGAGCACGTGCCCTTCCCTTCCATGCAGAAACACAGCCACACCACATCAGAGGGAATGCCCTTCCCTTCCATGCAGAAACACAGGCACACACATCAGAGCGCTGGCCCTTCCCTTCCATGCAGAAACACAGGCACACACATCAGAGCGCTGGCCCTTCCCTTCCATGCAGAAACACTGGCACACCACATCAGAGCGCGTGGCCTTCCCTTCTATGCAGAAACACAGGCACACCCCATCAGAGCACGTGCCCTTCCCTTCCATGCAGAAACACAGCCACACCACATCAGAGGGAATGCCCTTCCCTTCCATGCAGAAACACAAGCACAGCACATCAGAGGGAGTGCCCTTTCCTTCCATTCAGAAACACTGGCACACACATCAGAGCGCGTGCCTTCCCTTATATGCAGAAACACAGGCACACCACATCAGAGCGCCCTTCCATGCAGAAACACAGGCACACTACATCAGAGCGCGTGCCCTGCCCTTCCATGCAGAAACACAGGCACACCACATCAGAGCTCGTGCCCTTCCCTTCCATGCAGAAACACAGGCACACCACATCAGAGCGCATGCCCTTCCCTTCTATGCAGAAACACTGGCACACCACATCAGAGCGTGTGCCCTTCCCTTCCATGCAGAAACACAAGCACACCACATCAGAGGAAGTGCCCTTCTCTTCCATTCAGAAACACAGGCACACATAGCGGAGCGCTGGCCCTTCCATTCCATGCAGAAACACAGGCACACTACATCAGAGCACGTGCCCTTCCCTTCCATCCAGAAACACAGGCACACCACATCAGAGGGAGTGCCCTTCCCCTGCATGCAGAAACACAAGCACAGCACATCAGAGGGAGTGCCCTTTCCTTCCATGCAGAAACACAGGCACACACATTAGAGCGCGTGCCCTTCCCTTCCATGCAGATACACAAGCACACCACATCAGAGAAAGTGCCCTTTCCTTCCATGCAGAAACACAGGCACACACATCAGAGCGCTGGCCCTTCACTTCCATACAGAAACACAGGCACACCACATCAGAGCGCCCTTCCATGTAGAAACACAGGCACACACATCAGAGCACGTCGTGCCCTTCCCTTCCATGCAGAAACACAGGCAAACTACATCAGAGCGCGTGGCCTTCCCTTCTATGCAGAAACACAGGCACACTCCATCAGAACACGTGTCCTTCCCTTCCATGCAGAAACACAGCCACACCACATCAGAGGGAATGCCCTTCCCTTCCATGCAGAAACACAGGCACACACATCAGAGCGCTGGCCCTTCCCTTCCATGCAGAAACACAGGCACACTACATCAGAGAGCGTGCCCTTCCCTTCCATGCAGAAACACAAGCACACCACATCAGAGGAAGTGCCCTTCTCTTCCATTCAGAAACACAGGCACACATAGCGGAGCGCTGGCCCTTCCATTCCATGCAGAAACACAGGCACACCACATCAGAGCGCATGCCCTTCCCTTCCATGCAGAAACACTGGCACACCACATCAGAGCGCGTGGCCTTCCCTTCTATGCAGAAACACAGGCACACCCCATCAGAGCACGTGGCCTTCCCTTCCATGCAGAAACACAGCCACACCACATCAGAGGGAATGCCCTTCCCTTCCATGCAGAAACACAAGCACAGCACATCAGAGGGAGTGCCCTTTCCTTCCATTCAGAAACACTGGCACACACATCAGAGCGCGTGCCTTCCCTTATATGCAGAAACACAGGCACACCACATCAGAGCGCCCTTCCATGCAGAAACACAGGCACACTACATCAGAGCGCGTGCCCTGCCCTTCCATGCAGAAACACAGGCACACCACATCAGAGCGCATGCCCTTCCCTTCTATGCAGAAACACTGGCACACCACATCAGAGCGTGTGCCCTTCCCTTCCATGCAGAAACACAAGCACACCACATCAGAGGAATGCCCTTCTCTTCCATTCAGAAACACAGGCACACATAGCGGAGCGCTGGCCCTTCCATTCCATGCAGAAACACAGGCACACTACATCAGAGCACGTGCCCTTCCCTTCCATCCAGAAACACAGGCACACCACATCAGAGGGAGTGCCCTTCCCCTGCATGCAGAAACACAAGCACAGCACATCAGAGGAGTGCCCTTTCCTTCCATGCAGAAACACAGGCACACACATCAGAGCGCGTGCCCTTCCCTTCCATGCAGATACACAAGCACACCACATCAGAGAAAGTGCCCTTTCCTTCCATGCAGAAACACAGGCACACATAGCGGAGCGCTGGCCCTTCCATTCCATGCAGAAACACAGGCACACCACATCAGAGCGCATGCCCTTCCCTTCCATGCAGAAACACTGGCACACCACATCAGAGCGCGTGGCCTTCCCTTCTATGCAGAAACACAGGCACACCCCATCAGAGCACGTGCCCTTCCCTTCCATGCAGAAACACAGCCACACCACATCAGAGGGAATGCCCTTCCCTTCCATGCAGAAACACAAGCACAGCACATCAGAGGGAGTGCCCTTTCCTTCCATTCAGAAACACTGGCACACACATCAGAGCGCGTGCCTTCCCTTATATGCAGAAACACAGGCACACCACATCAGAGCGCCCTTCCATGCAGAAACACAGGCACACACATCAGAGCGCTGGCCCTTCACTTCCATACAGAAACACAGGCACACCACATCAGAGCGCCCTTCCATGTAGAAACACAGGCACACACATCAGAGCACGTCGTGCCCTTCCCTTCCATGCAGAAACACAGGCAAACTACATCAGAGCGTGTGGCCTTCCCTTCTATGCAGAAACACAGGCACACCCCATCAGAACACGTGCTCTTCCCTTCCATGCAGAAACACAGCCACACCACATCAGAGGGAATGCCCTTCCCTTCCATGCAGAAACACAAGCACAGCACATCAGAGGGAGTGCCCTTTCCTTCCATGCAGAAACACAGGCACACACATCAGAGCGCTGGCCCTTCCCTTCCATGCAGAAACACACGCACACTACATCAGAGCGCGTGCCCTTCCCTTCCATGCAGAAACACAGGCACACCATATCAGACAGCGTGCCCTTCCCTTCCATGCAGAAAAACAGGCACAACACATCAGAGCGTGTGCCCTTCCCTTCCATGCAGAAACACAGGCACACCACATCAGAGCGCGTGCCCTTCCCTTCCATGCAGAAACTCAGGCACACCACATCAGAGCGTGTGCCCTTCCCTTCCATGCAGAAACACAAGCACACCACATCAGAGGGAGTGCCCTTCCCTTCCATGCAGAAACACAAGCACACCACATCAGAGGGAGTGCCCTTTTCTTCCATGCAGAAACACAGGCACACCACATCAGAGCGCATGCCCTTCCCTTCCATGCAGAAACACAGGCTCACCACATCAGAGCGCTGGCCCTTCCCTTCCATGCAGAAACACAGACACACCACATCAGAGCGCCCTTCCATGCAGAAACACAGGCACACTACTTCAGAGCGCGTGCCCTTCCCTTCCATGCAGAAACACAGGCACACCACATCAGAGGGAGTGCCCTTCCCTTCCATGAAGAAACACAAGCACACCACATCAGAGGGAGTGCCCTTCCCTTCCATGCAGAAACACAGGCACACACATCAGAGCGCTGGTCCCTCCCTTCCATGCAGAAACACAGACACACCACATCAGAGTGCCCTTCCATGTAGAAACACAGGCACACCACATCAGAGCGCATGCCCTTCCCTTCCATGCAAAAACACAGGCACACCACATCAGAGTGCGTGCCCTTCCCGTCCATGCAGAAACACAGGCACACCACATCAGGGCGCGTGCCCTTCCCTTCCATGCAGAAACACAGGCACACCACATCAGAGCGCTTGCCCTTCCCTTCCATGCAGAAACACAAGCACACCACATCAGAGGGAGTGCCCTTCCCTTCCATGCAGAAACACAGGCACACACATCTGAGCGCTGGCCCTTCCCTTCCATGCAGAAACACAGTCACACCACATCAGAGCGCGTGCCCTTCCCTTCCATGCGGAAACACAGGCACACCACATCAGATCTCGTGCCCTTCCCTTCCATGCAGAAACTTCCCTTCCATGCAGAAACACAGGCACACCACATCAGAGCGCGTGCCCTTCCCTTCCATGCAGAAACAAAGGCACACCACAGCAGAGCGCGGGCCCTTCCCTTCCACGCAGAAACACAGGCACACCACACCAGAGCGTGTGCCCTTCCCTTCCATGCAGAAACACAAGCACACCACATCAGAGGGAGTGCCTTTCCCTTCCATGCAGAAACACAGGCACACACATCTGAGCGCTGGCCCTTCCCTTCCATGCAGAAACACAGGCACACACATCTGAGCGCTGGCCCTTCCCTTCCATGCAGAAACACAGGCACACCACATCAGAGCGCGTGCCCTTCCCTTCCATGCGGAAACACAGTCACACCACACCAGAGCGCGTGCCCCTCCCTACCACACCAAAGCGCATGCCCCTCCCTTCCATGCAGAAACACATTTCCACACGAGGACAATGAAAGATGTGATCTCTCCGAGGCCTCATCAGCACCTTTCCCATAGAAGGCGGTCTGAAATTACATGGCTCTGCATTTACAAACCACCGCTTTGCATTATCCTTCGCCACCTTTACAATCAAGAAAGAAAGATGTTTAAAAATGTATCTTTCGTGTTGCCCTCTGCAGGAGATCCTATTGCTAGAATACTGCCAGGCGTATTCCAAGAACGTCACCTGCACCAGTGTGAGGATATCCAGAAATACAGCCGCCAGAGATGGCGTTTACCGCTGGCGGTATTTCTAGAGAAAAATCCTTCCAACTCGTAATGAGGCCCTGAATGGCATGCCCACTTTGTGCACCCCTTTCAATGTACCCATGTAAACATTTCTGTGTTGAGAGGAGGGTCTTGCGCTCCCCTTGCATACCATAAAGACATGTCAGAAAACGATTGGGAACATTTAACAAAATCTACTACGACCATCTTTAAGGTGGAGGTTAAAACTGGTGGATTGGCTTCTGGTCATGCACTCAGGGACACCTGCGGCGGTATTCCTTGGACATACTATTGACTTACAACAACTACCACTTTGTAGATCTTACTCATCCTTGTAATAAGCTGCTTTTTGGCTTTGGCCTTGGGGCCATGTTTGGCAATGTACCGATTAGGCTTTCATTTTACCGTCCAGTGCATAGTGTTCTGCTTTAAACCACGGTGGTATCACGCCCAGTACTGATCGCATTAATGGCTAACCTTTCTGGAAGCTCACTCACCAGTCCCTCAGTTAGCTCACCCATGTCATGTCTTTAGTGAACATACCTTGGTTCTGACCCACTCAAACGCATGCGCACCTCATGTGCATGAGTACTGGAGACACCCCTCTCCTCTTTCCCGCCTCTCTCTCAACCATGGCCTTGTCATGCCCTGACTTTTCTCTTCTATTAACACAACACACCCTTTTCCCTTTTTCCTCTCCTCTACTTTACTTTTCACCAGAGCAAACCTTACAATAGTATTTCATGCGAAGCCTTGATGAAGCACCAGTAATGGCGAGAAACACGGATCTGCCACCTGGCTATGCATGAAATGAAGATTGTGTTGTGAAACCACTGAAGATGTGGAGTCCTTTGCTCCCACTCTTCATTGTATAATGTTGGCAGATTCCACCATTGCCGGTCCATTCCCGCCAATCAGGAGTGGACTGGCCTATAGGACACTCTGGAGATTTTCCAGTAGGCTTCAGCACCCTGGGTGGGGTGGACTGGCCTATAGGACACTCTGGAGATTTCCCAGTAGGCTTCAGCACCCTGGACAGGGGTGAACTGGCCTATATGACACTCTGGAGATTTCCCAGTAGGCTTCAGCACCCTGGGCAGGGGTGGAGTGCCCTATAGGACACTCTGGAGATTTCCCAGGAGGCTTCTGCACCCTGGGCAGGGGTGGACTGGCCTATAGGACACTCTGGAGATTTCCCAGTAGGCTTCAGCACCCTGGGCACGGGTGGAGTGCCCTATAGGACACTCTGGAGATTTCCCAGGAGGCTTCTGCACCCAGCGCCAGCGATGCATATTGTCCCCCTGAGACAACGGAACAAAGCACAGCACTCTTGCCCATATCCATCCCACAACCATGAAGAGAGGATGTGTGTGATATGCAGATTACTGGCACCGCGCGCCCACGAAAATTCAGCTGGGCATTGAAGGGGGTAGGGATGCCTCAAAAATACTTTTTTTGCCCATCTCTCTGTTATCAGCACGTCATTTAAGTGGGAAGCTCTTTTCTACTGTTGGATAACCTGAGTGACCATTGTCTGCTGCAGGCTTCTCTAACAAGAGTTCATGTTTGTGTAATAACTGATAGGGAATTTTCTTCTTAAAGCACACACAAGGTTCCAGTTACCTACTTAAACTTGAGCCTTTTCGCAAGACAATTAAAATAAGCCACAAAAAATATCTTTTGAACTGTCTCCCTTATTTCGATGATGTGTTCTTATTTGGTGCACACATGTATTTGTTTTCCATTTTTTCTGGAGCTGCATCTTTTCTTGGCATCAAATGTAATAATAAGTTGCCTTTCTGGGCTAAATAGTAACTACAGCCATATGACCTTCCCGCACAGGATCTTCTTCTGTGTTCAAGTCTTAAAAAGCACATTTGCAAAATCCAGAGATTTCTTTACACTAAAGTTACTGTGAATTCTGGTACTTGGAGTTTTCCTTTCAAAGTTGGGAAATATATATTTATATAAGCATGTACACATGTGTCAGGTTGGCTTGTTATGTGATTTACGTACTTTTCAAATCATCTCTCTAAAACAGAGTATTCAAGAAAGTCAACCGACTTAGTTAGTGGAACTGAGAAGATGTGTGGTCAAGGGTCTAAACTGAACATTGGACACACATCCCAGCTTCGCCAAGTGTGTGAGCCTGGGCAAATGCTGTTATCTCATTGTACCTTATCGATTTAAATAGGAATTCCATAGAAGGGATTGATTTCACAGTGTGGCTCCACATGTAATTTTTATATAAAAATGATAACATTGACTATTGTTGTACTGCACAACACACCGTTATGTGTGTGTAGGCTTCCCTATGGCAGCTTCTTGTAATGTAACTTCTGATTATGCCCTCAAGTATTGACGACTGTTGTCACTCACTATGACGTCCCTTCGAATAATATCATTAAATATGCAAACTAGTGCATTTTGCAAATCCAAGAGCATGCCCTGTTTCTGCCCAAGGCCAGGCCTCAATCCGGCGTGCAACCTGAGCAGATCGCCTTGCTTTCTTGGATCCAACATCCCTTACCTCCTGTGCCCCTACTGGACAAACCACCCCCTACTGCAACTGTCTGTCTTCGCCCTTCTGGGACTGTCATCCCCCCACTGAAGCATTGCCGGCTTCCCACTGGACCTGCCCCCCTTATATGCCTCCCTCCCAAGGGTATTGTTCCCCCATGAACTCCGTTTCCCCTGTCAGTTTGTGTTGCTCCCGTGTTCTAAGTTTGTTTACTGTCAGCCTCCTTGAGCCTCTGTGCTCTACCGCTTCTCGAGCCTGCATCCTGCCCCTCTGCCCGAGTCCAGATGCTATCACCTTTCCAGTGCCCATGCCGTGCCCTGCCTTGCTCAGAGTGTGCCATGTCCACTTTCTCTGGCCTTGATGCCTGCATTCTGTCTGCTCTCTTCAAATTGTGTGTTAGATCCCTTTCCAGAGCATGAGTGCTGTCTGCTTTCTTAAGCCTGTGTACCACTCCCTTTCCAGAGCCTGCACGCTATCTGCTTTCTTAATCCTGTGTGCAGCTGTCTTTCCCGAGCCTGCATGCTATCTGCTTTCTTAAGCCTGTGTGTCGCTCCCTTTCCAGTGCCTGCACGCTGTCTGATTTCTTCAGCCTACGTGCCGCTCCCTTTCGCGAGCCTGCACGCTATCTGCTTTCCTAAGCCTGTGTGTCATTTACAGGGCCTGTACGCTATCTGCTTTCTTAAACCTGTGTGTCGCTCCCTTTCCAGTGCCTGCATGCTATCTGCTTTCTTAAACCTGTGTGTCGCTCCCTTTCCAGAGCCTGCACGCTATCTGCTTACTTAAGCCTGTGTGCCGCTCCCTTTCCCAAGCCTGCACGCTGTCTGCTTTCTCAAGCCTATGTGCCGTTCCCTTTCCTGAGCCTGCACGCTATCTGCTTTCTTAGGTATGTGTGCCGGCGCCTTTCTGTGAGCCTGCACACAGTCTACTTTCTATGACAGTGTGACACCTTCCTTTTCTGAGCATGTATGCTTTCTGCTACCTTAAGCCTGTGTGCCGCCCCTTTTCCTGAGTCTGAGTGCCGTCTGCTTTCTTAACCCTGTGTACAACTGTCTTTCCTGAGTATTGATGCTGTCTGTGCAATCTCAAACCTGCGTGCCAGACCTCTTTCCAGAGCCTGAGTGATGTCTGCTTTCTTAAAACTCTGTCATACTTTTTTTCTTTCTTTTTCTCTTTTTCTTTGTTTCTTTCTTTGTTTCTTAATTTCTTTCCTTCTTTCTTTATTGGGCATTTATAAGGTGCTTATACAACAAGACATTGGGCCTCATTACAAGTTTGCCAGTCCAGGAACTACGGTACCGGTAAGCATGCCGGTACCGTAGTTCCCGGACCGGCAAACTACGAGTTCTGCTCACGGGTGCCTTTGCAGCCGTCAGGTCTCACCTGGCGGCTGCAACGCACCCGCGTTCTGAGCACGTCGGATGCACCCGCACCATTCTGAATGGTGCCGGTGCATCCGACCTCCCCGTGCCCATTGAGCCCTCAGGGGCTCAAGTGGGAATGGTGAAGAATATTGTCCGGCGCCTTGGAATGGGCAATTACTGGATCCGCCGGGATTGTAATACCCCGGTTATTGCCCATTCCAGGGCGCCGGAAAAATGACTCTGGCGGGAGCCGTGCCTGTGCTATCGCCAGAGTCGTAATGAGGCCCAGTGTTTTAAAGCGCCACAAGGCAAAAGGGAAAGGGAGCAAGGGAACAAATAACCAATAAAGTGACAAAGAATAAATCATAAAACAGCAGCGGTCCTACTAGGCCTTGTGACATTCGGAGCGTTCAAGTGTCGAGAAAGAGAAGGGGGTTGAGGGGTAAGTGCTGGAGGGTCCCCCAGGGGGGTAGTGCCATAGGTGCCAGATGCAGAAGCAACAGGTAAGTGCAAGGGCGGGGACGTCCCTAGTGATAAGGGAGGTCAACCACCCACCAGGTAAGTGCAGGCCTGAGGCAACACCCAGGCATGTGTAGGCCCATGGCCAGTGTAGGGGAGGGGAGTAGGCGGATGCTGGGGTGATTGGCCAGATGGGCAGGACCCTTTTGGATTCTTGAGGGGCCAGGCGGCCAATCTCAGCGA